>NC_083770.1:9463107-9763107 GCF_963514075.1 Conger conger
TCCTGCCTTATTGGGGGCAGAATGTTTCACTGGTCCCTGATCCTTTACCAGTTATAAATGAGCAGTTTTTCCAGCCAGGTATTGGTGAGAACAGTCAAATGACATCCTAAAATGAACACCATAAGTGTTTCATCATACTCTTCTCACTAACTGGGTATTGTGATATTGGTGTCAAAACAACGAGGGTAGAAGCTTGGGCCACAACACTGTCAGCTCTCTCTACAAGGCTAAGCATTCTTGTTCCTCAAATGTGGGTCGGATGTCATTTGCGTTTCTCTATTAAGAAACTTTTTTCACAGCTGCTTCACAAACATTACGTGATTGGTTGTATTCAAGGACGCTACATGGTTTTTCAGAAGTGTTTGAGAACTCGAGAAAATTTCACTGACGGAGAAAAGAAAAACCAGGGTCTTCATCTCAAATATTTCTTCTTCAAATGTCTTCAAACTGACTAGGTCCAGAGACTGAAAATGTTATTACATTCCAGTTGTCATCCTCCCGCGAAATATGTCTGAAATATGTCTGGAAGGAGTTGACTTGTTCTTCTGTGTCATATCCACTGTGCCTCTCCAGTCAGAGGTTGTCATATATGTAGAGGGGCTTGTCGAGGCTGTCTTGTGGGTAGGGTAGCTTGAAGCATTCCATATACAGTTGACAGATGTTTCTAGATGTTTCCCATCATCTATTCTCTTCATGCTCTTCAGTTAAAAACAGATCAAGTTCAACAATAACATTCCATAACAAGCATGTTCTGTGACTGAGCCGATGGGCTATTGTGCATATTGCACATTGTGAAATTGGAGTATAATTATAAATAAATCTCTAGAACACCTCAGATGTTGTTTTAGGAACTGGAGCACGTTACAGTACGTACTGTGGAGTCTGTATCTCCAGATCAGATGTGTTCATTGATACAGTAAACCCCCAAGGTTATTCCAATATACACTGATCCATACCTAGCCCCCTTTCCTCTTTCCCCCGCAACCTGCCACAGACACATCGAAGGCTGATCTGATCCCTTCAGATCTGAGCAGCTGAGCTTTGTTCAGGCCGCATATCTCCTCCATGTTAATTTGTCAGTTCCACAGCAAACGGCCCTGGTGATTCCCATGAAGGAGTCGATCTCACCACCACGCTCCCCCGCAGTGCTGCCGAACTCACCCGACGTCTCGAAACTTTGAAAAACCACAGAGCAGATGGGGGGGGGGGAAACAAACATAATTTAGAATGTAGTCGATATGCAGCTTAGCCTACCCTCGGTTGTTACGGCTGTGGAAGGCTTTCAATGAATCTGCTACAGGCGCGGATGCTTCCCTACCTGTAACTACAGCCTTTGTGTATGTGTGTGCAGTCAGGAGGGAATGGTTAACCCCCTGACCTCAAGCAGTAGGGTATCCATTTTGTCATTAAGGCTCCCTGCAGGAGCTTCCATCTCTGTAGCCATGACGCTGGGCTGTGTTTGTACAGCCTAGAACATTCTGAAGCATACCTAAAATACACGGAGAAGAAATTCATGTCTGACTTGTTTTAAGGGTGTGCATGAACTTAAGCATACTGTCATGGAACAGTATGTTAATTTTAGATTTCAGATGCGTGCTTGTCTACGAAACCTCTACATCTGATGCGTCAATGTAAAGAAATGGCCTAATCAAAAGCCATACTTTATACAGCATCCATGCCAGGGAGTCTGGTTTTGCAGCACCGTATGCACTTAGTAATTAAATCAGCAACACCGCAGGACTATTTCTGATCATCTTAAGACAAAGTATGTTACAGATAACATGGTAACAATTGTCTATTACTTTAACTGTGAATGTATAAGCATTTTTTCCAGCACATTCTTCTATGGTTTCGCCACGGTTTTGTGAACTCAGTCTAGCTTAATTCTCAAATTAAGGAGAATTAAGGATGCATCTTGTAAAATTGGCCAGTGTGCAATACAGTTCTTGATAATACAAAATGGGTGAAAGCAAGGTCTTCTTATATGTCTCTGCCAAACCTCTGAGCATGAAGAGTCAATTGAGATGAATCCATATTGAGCATAAGCAGCCTTTTCACGATGCCCAGATTTAGCCAGCCTGTCAGGATAGTTTTGCATTCACTGGTAACATAACTAACCCTTTCATTAAAGCCAGCCTCTGCCAGGTCAATAAAGGGACTAATTGTGAGTCAGTAGAGAGCCTCCACTGACCCACACACACACACTAACACACGCTAACACACACGCTAACACACACACTCTCATGCGCGCACATGCGCGCACAATTGCACACATAAACAAACAAACAAAAACTATATACAGTATCTGTATACTGGATATATTATATACTTAAATATACATACACACACATGCTCTCCCCACCCTTCTCTCTTTCTCCCACTCTCTCTTTCTCCCACTCTCTTTTTTCTCTCTTTCTCTCTCTAATACACATTCATTTTGTTCATGGGGTATTTTTCTGTTGCCAAGTAACAGTAGTCTTTCAATAGGATGAAAACTAATGTCCTGATTACCATCTCAATATTAGTACAATGTTTTTTTATGCTAACAAAGAAAGTCTTTGAAAGAAAAGTTAGTTGCAAGGTTTTCATACAAACCATCAGAAACTTTCTTTACAAATCACAAGTACAGGCAGCTAGTTTCCACCAGGGTCCTAATACACTGTAATAAACGCAATTAATTCTTCCTCACTATTTAAGCTTTGCTCAGGTTATACACCTTTAGAATGAGGCATGGTTTTATCAGCATTTGGGATAATATGTCTAGGCCATAAAGTGTCTTCTTTATGGGGATATAGTAGATGGTTGTACATAAAACCTGATGATGTTTGATCAGTCAGTTAAACTTAATGCTTTTCTTCCACTTACATTTATCTTGTGCTTTTCCTGCCTGTGTCCTATTAAAATAATGAACAAAATTTTTTGCTCTCATTGTAGACATTTTTCAAGACTGAAGAAACAATGCCACAACTCAACAATTCCAAGAAAACAAAATGTAATTTTTACGTTTGGATCTAAATACATTGGCAAATATTAATTGGGCCATATGTTACTGGAGTGTGAACAACTGAACAGACGACAACCTGTATGTTTAAATATGTAGTACTTTAGAGGTTTAATTTATTTTTTATAATCATACTTGAATTTCACATTCTAACTGAAATACATGAAGATATGTTTCAATTTAAAATATTTGATACAAGTTTTCATGTTGATAAATGGAGTAATCTTAATGGGTACACAAATCTGTCATCAAGAAACATGACACAAAGACACAGTAATAGATTTAAGAATGACACAATGAGTCAGCAAAACCCCATTATGAAACATGACACAGAGATGCAGTGATAGGTCTAAGAATGGTGATGTCGCATTAGGCCATGGTTTGCCAAATGTATATACTTACACGTGCCCAACCTTCTGTGAAGAGAATGTGTTTTTATAAAATGGAGGTGTGAACATAAAAAGATAGATAAATAGCACATTTGAAAGCTAGGAGCATTGCCAGTACGGCTAAACCTCAATGAAAGGAGCAGGGGATTTTCATTCATCAGACAACACGGAAACTAGTCTTCTAGAGACTTCCACCAGGACGACCAGGCTATAAATACAGGTACCTGAGTGGCGATGCTGAGCCTGAGGCTGCCCCAGTCACTTGCGACTGATACTGTTTCTTGGGATGGACAGTCATAACGGAAGAATTAAAATCCGTTCAATTCTTCTATTTTCAACGGACCTCACACGGCCTGAGTGAAATGAGTATCGGCTAAACCTCAATCTGCTGAGAGCGAGGGGCCTCTGATGTAACTCTGAGGGTGTACCATGCTGCGGAGGGGGGCTCTGGGCTTAGCGGTCCGCGTGGGGACGCTCCTGGTGGCGGTGTGCTCCTCCCTGTCCCTGCTCTACGTGTTCGCCTGCAGCCCACCTTCTGCCGAGAGGCTGTCCCTCCCACCCGGAGTCCACGTCCCCACGGATAAGGAGGGCTACCAGGCCCTCCTGCAGGAGAGGGAGGAGCACCACCGGCACTACATCAGCAGCCTGGAGAAGCAGATCTCCCAGCTGAAGGAGGCCCTGGAGCAGCGCGGCCAACAGCTGGAGAACCTGAGGAGGTCCCGGGAGCAGGCGGCAGGGACGCCCCCCGTCGAGGCCCCGAACGGGGCGGGCGACCTGCAGGAGTTCCTCCAGAACCAGCTGGCCCGCGCCGAGGTCCACACGGGGGCCAGGGTCCTCAACGAGTACTCGCTGGTGCCCTTCCAGACTTTCACGCTGCAGAAGGTCTACCAGCTGGAGACCGGGCTTACCAGGCACCCGGAAGAAAAGCCCGCCCGCAAGGACCATCGAGACGAGCTGACCGACGTCATCGAGACCGCTCTGCAGGCCCTGAACGCGCCCTGGGAAAGAGACAGCCCTAACCACCGCCGCGACTATTCGCCCAGCGACTTCATCGAAGGTCAGTCAGGCGATCGATGGAACTGATACATTTATAGTTATTGAATTACGATGAATTCTATGAGCAGGTTTTTCTCTTAATAACTTAATTTATTTACTTAATTTGGTAAGTATAATTATGACTAAAACTCCTGAAAAAATGCAGTGAAAACTTTTTTGTAGCACGTCTGGCATGGATTAAAACATTTCATTAAAGCAAGGTTAATTACAGTAAAGTAAACTGTCTCAAATGCTGTACACTCATTGCTGAAATTACTCACCAATGGCAAAAATCGAGATATGCTTCACAGTTCCTTCTAATTCAACCAAAGTACTTAATGGCTGTAGTAACAGTGGGAAGAAGATTCCGGATAATCGCACAACACAATAAAACAAAATGTGAATGTATTATTTGAAGAGGGAATTGAGGTTATTACTTCATTATTTCAACACTGACAACCTTTGGGGGGGGGCAGACTAGAAGGAGATACTGTCACTGAAACCAATGTAGGATATCAAAGATATCAAACAAGAATTTCTGTGTGCATCGTGACATACACACACTGTCTTAATAAAATAAGATGATTTATAGGGTCATGCAAATTATCTTTCAGGACAGTACTTGTTTCTGACTGCTGCTATAGAAGGCAACTCCCATTATTTGAACTCTGCCAAGTTTTGTCCTGAAATAACCACCAAAATGTTCCTTTGCAATTGCCAGAGATTCCAGACTTTATGGGTTTATCTTTATCATGTATTGTACCCTGTAGGCACCTAACCTACCTCTCAGCTAATCTGCCTCTGTGCAGGAATACATGAATCATCTGATATGGACGTAATGTGTACGCTCAGCGCCACTGTTTTCTTACACCGTAAAATTACTGCTGTACTCCAAAGATACATTAAGGTGTGAAATATAATTCCTATTTTGTCTTTATGACTCCTCCGAGAAGCTGCCGCGTACTGACCACATACCAAAATTGAGGACATATATTTTGAGCAGGAGAGCGACAGAGCAAATAAATCTGCATGCATTACTTCCGTGAAGGGTGCCCGGGCTTGATATGGAATCGGAGGTATTGATTTTGAAGCGTCTCAGCTTTTCCTCATTCTCAAGCTACTGTACAGTTTGAAAGGTTAGTCATACATCTTCAGAAGCAAGCGTCCAGAAGCATCGATTTGTTTGTGAGGCAAAAATCAATTGAAAAGTCCTCTGACCTATTAAATAAAGATTCTGATTCCGACATAAGTTGATGAGAACCTAATTAACTTATCAGTTGATAAGACTAAATCTGTCATCATTAGGGATTGTACACTCAGTGAACACTTTTTTAGGTAAATTTCAAGTTTTCTGCTGCTGTAGCCTTTAGCGTTCTGTGTTCAGAGATGCTCTTCTGCATACCTTGGTTGTAATGTGTGGTTATTTGCGTTACTGTCACCTTCCTGTCAGCTTCAACCAGTCTGGCAAAACGAGTTTCTGCCTGAAGAACTGCTGCTCATGTTTTTAGTTTTTTGCACCATTCTCTGTAAACTCTAGAGACTGTTGTGTGAGAAAATCCCAGGAGATCAGCAGTTTCTGTCTGGCACCAACTATCCCTCCACGGTCAAAGTCACTCAGATCACATTTTTTTCCACATTCTGATGGTTCATGTGAACGCGTATCTGCATGATTGCATTGCGCTGTTACACATCATTTTCTTCATCACAACCAATTATAAATCAATCAAATACATTTAACTAATACATCTGGGCATCCACCAATTATTCTAGCTTAATTTTGTAAACAGCTGTATGCCTCAGTTCAGTACTGTAGAAAATGTTTTCATGAAGAATGCAGACTGCAGCTGTATTACTTCTGCAAATATGTCAGATTAAATAAATAAGTGGGCTAATTAAATGACTGAGAGCAGAAGTTGCCTTGAACTCCCTTCACAGACCAGCTCTCCTGGCCTATCTAGCATAAGCACAGCTGTTCGTTATTTAGATAAAGTGTCTCCTTCCAAATGAATGCAATCCTAATAGACTGTCTGAGTTGACCTCAGATTCCTACGAAGGTGGAGACCGCGTATTTCTGTCAGGAGAAACATTGTGCATACATGATAAATCATGTATAGGGAGTTGTGATGTCTAATAGCCATACCTTATAAAAGAAACAAAAATATTATGGCCCTGCAAACATGATATTTACTTTGCAATTCCTACCAACACAGCATGCTTTTATACCTATTTCCACATACCTGTAAAAAAATAAAGTTAAAAAAAAACCATTTCATTTAAATCTCAAACAAATCCTCTTTTTACTCCAACAAAAGATATTTGCTTTAAACCCAGTACATCATAATCAGTGGTACTGATGTACCTTGTAAAATGTGTAATATTTTTACGAAAAAGCATTTATGTATGACTGCTTCATTTAAATGAATTGTATTTATTTATGAAGGCTTGTAGAGGCTTTAGTGACTCACAAATACTGATTCAAATTCAATGTAACCTTTCTGTACAAAGCCCTGAAATCTATGGATTTCACTGCAGGAGGTTGCATGTACAGTATCTCAGGTATTTAAATACTACACTTTCTTTCACTCTGGTTCATAAAGGATGATTTACCTACATAAAGTAGAGAACAAATACTGGATCACATGAGTTGATTACATGTTATCAGTTGTTTAATTCTGTAAACCTTGTTATTCAAAGGATGTGTGAAACAATGACATTTTGCATAGTAGTTCGAGGAAACATAATTTCTGCAAGGAAGGTTACCTCTAGAGTTTGTGGAAGTATTCGTAGTAGGTTGATGTATCATTCAGCATGGAATCGCTGAATATGGAACCCTTACATTCTGGCCGGAGAGAAAAACAGTGGACAAACGTAGATTGTCAATAGATTGTCACTAGATGTGTTTTTCTTAGCCTTTTTGATTTTCAGTGTGCAGAATCGCTATTTTCCGATCAATTTAAGGATGTATATTGGTAAAGAAATACTGATGACCGTCGTCTTGTCTTCAAACATATGCCTCACCCTGACTTGATCGATTCCTTTATTGGTAGGTATTTCACGGACGGAGAGAGACAAGGGGACTCTGTACGAGCTGACTTTCAAGGGCGACCAGAGCCGTGAGTTCAGAAGGCTAGTGTTCTTCCGTCCGTTTGGACCTCCGATGAAGGTGACAAGCGAGCGAGTGCGTACGGACAATATGATCATCAACATCGTCGTGCCCCTGTCTAAACGTGTGGAAAAGTTCAGACACTTCATGGTTAACTTCAGGTAAGATACACGCTTGTGTAGCATCGGTAAAACTGTCATTCTTAAACTGTGATCCTTTGGTTTATAGCCTCCCTCACCATCTTCCTTGCTGGCCGTGGGGATAACTTGCATCCTCTTCTTGGAAAGTTTGCAACCATTCCATATGTTTTACACCTTTTTTTATTATTGCCCTTACAGTGCTAAGTGGTATGTTTCACTGTTTATGTATTTTTTTGTACCCATTACCTGACTTGAGATGGTCAATTACCATCTGTGTCTTTTAACTTGACAATTATTTAGTTTTTTCCATGCTGATGTGACCAAGGGATTTGTTACCTTCATTTCTTATACTCTAGTGAAACAGGAAGTGATGGAATGACATAGTATAGTTTCTTTCAACTGTATTTTTCTATCGTTTTTGATTTTATCAACAATAATTGTGATGGGTGCCAATAGTTATGGCACCTGTGGTTTTCAGTAAAGATTAGACTACTAAATAGAAACCTGTGAAAGATCAGAGTAAATGTTTTGAAATAAAAGTATATAGTTTTCCCATATGTTTGAACATAAAATATAGATTATTATCCAAGTTGTTTATTATATGCAGCCTTTTTTCTCCATTTTTATTTAGGGTGCCAATAATTCTGGAGCCCACTGTGTATGAACTCATCCTGCAATTAGTAGACCTGCAGTATTACATGGGATGCACTATGACTCCTAAGTACTGTAGTATCTCAGCAAGCTTTTACAGTAGACATCCAATATTTATGATTCTGCTAAAGAGGAGAATTGCCTTTTGCATTACAGTCCTGAACTCAATTGCAACAGAACAGTGGGGGCGAATGTCAAGGGAGAAGCTCTGCAATGCCGCAGAATAACCGACAGATGCAATGTCACAATGCAGCAGTCTACCGTGAAGGAATACGAATAGCTATTTCACAGTGGGCGGCTGTCACCGCATCATTTTTAAGACGACACACTATTCAGTCGCAGAACGCCTGCGTTCTCCCAGTCTTCACAATAGACGAATGAAGGCCATATCACTTGTGTCGACATTTTCAGTGCATATCTCGAATGTTTGTGCACGTAAGGTTTTGGTTTGGAAGGGAAATGGGACTAGTGCATTTTTACAAAGGAATGCAGTTCAGTGTGGGGTAATTGCTCCTACTTAGTCAGACAGGTTGCCCATGCCTTGGCATCTGTCAGCTGCTCCCATTTTTCCTTCCAGGCGCAGAAAATCAATATCCACATGCCTCTGCTGACTCCCCAGTGCTGCGTCTCTCTTCCTGGAAGCCATTTGGAAAGGAGAATTTGCTTCTCCCATAATCCTATTGTCTCCACCTCTACTTTGCATTCTATGTGCTGTACCTCAGAGAAAACGTGTAAGCCGTTTCACTTCTTGAACCCACATTTTCTTTGGCCTCCAATACAAAAACATGTGACCCGGGTACAGATGTCTACATGCAAGGTTCATTAGCTTCTCACCATTTTCAGTGGATGAAAATAACACTCATTTTCTTCTCAATTTTCACATCCGAGATAGGGTCTTATTCACGCAAATCTGTGGAGGGAAGATCTTAAGCCGTTTGAAGAAGAAAGAGGCTTTGATAAACGGAATATTTCATTAATCTTGTTGAACCACAGACTGTTTGCACAGTGATGTTAGGCAGCAAAACTGTTTTTTGCAAAATAACATGACTCTAGTCTTTACACTATGCATTCCCTTAGTGTTTGGACTCATTCTGTCAGTGGTTGCAGAGTAGCTTCAGACATACAGTCATCAGTTTCTCAAATTGAATCATCATATTCTGCCTATAGTAGCCCATACAGTCAATTAATCAACTGTAACAGAAAGTGCATATGGGATTTTTTCGAAGATAGAGTTGTTTATTCAGGATCAAAGCATTGCTCTATTGGCCTGTGCTTTTTGGATTTTTAAAAATATACAAAATCCAATTCAGACAATGCCATTAAACATATATATTTTTTTAACAGTGTCATAATTGATTGAGAGCATTGCTTACACTTACCCTGATGTAACTGAAGGGCTTCAAATATTTATATCTGAAAGCTCTTATCTAAACCCAACATTCACGATTGTGGAGTGTACTTGTCCGAAGAGTTAAGGCAGATAAGACAGGAAGGAAATTTCAGAAAGTAATGGGGAAGTTGCATGGTATAACTTGCAACAGACCCTCAGTGCACTGTTGGTGATGTTGAAACATACATAGCCATTATGTGACACTTTGAAACAGGTCCAAAACTTTCCACTCAATTGCTTATAGGTATATCTAATTCTGTCTCTGTGCATTGATCTGTGTAATGCATTCTTTCACTTTATACTGTCTGGGTTGAGCACATTGAAGGGAGTGGAAACCAGTTGTGCTCAGCTTTTTATTAAAACTCTTTTCTACTTCTATTGTAAGTTCTTATATCTAGGGCATGGAGCATCACTTCTTGGTCCTCAAGGTTTGAGAACTGCTGGTTTTCCACCCTCCCTTTACCTGGGAGTCAAGTTTGAATACAGTCTGTCCAATCAGGCCAGTTTTGGATTTGAGGACCAGATTTGATGATTGCTGCTCTAGAGATATCAGCACACTTGTTCCTGGTTATGGATATCCGCTTTGTTGTCCAACGCTCTGGATAAGAGTGTCTGCCAAATACCAGTAATATGTATATTTGTAATGTACTGTAAAGGAAGCCATTATAATTGGTTGATTGGCTGGAAGGAGACAGCACTGAGAAAAAAGGATTTCTGGGAAATTGTCTGGGTACTGTACATGTAGTCCGCTCTTATCGTTTCAGAGAAGTCTGCATTCGGCAGGATGGTAGAGTACACCTCACCGTGGTGTACTTTGGGAAGGACCAGATTACGGAAGTGAAAGGGATACTCAAGAAAACATCAAAGTAAGTGGAACCTTTATTCTCAGGTGCATTTCCCATTCAGGACTTTAAAAGACACAGGACCCAGAGAGGGTGCTCAAAGAGTCAAAGGTTTTGCATGGTTTCGTTCTTTGGACTATAACCTGTGAATCAGATGTTTGTCTCATAATCAGGGAGAGGATCAGAAAGTTACATTGTGAATAAACTGAATTAGTTTGACAGTAAATCAGTTACAAGATTTAAAACTGCTAAACCACCACAACCAATTATGTGATTAATATCAAAACTGACTTGTGTGTTTTGTGAAGGCATCCATTAGTGCAAAATCCGCACATAAACAAGTTGTACTGATGTGGAAAATTAATGTCTGCTAGTGGGTTTATTTAGTTCTTTCTACGGACAAAAGATTACAGTGTAGTCACAGAATTGGTAAATATTTTTTTGCGTTACAATGGATGGTAGTCGCATGGATATAATTACATTTCTTGTAAATATCTTACCCCGTAATTATTCTCTGCATAATTTTGTTTGAATCAGTAACACCGTGAAATAAATCATTTTTATCGGCATAGCCAAATATCCCCCCTAGCCAAAGACATCTGAATAAATCAGAACAGATTCACCTACTGCATTGTAATGCATTTATCTCACACAATCCGTTCGTTTGATGATTAACGTTATACTGACTGGGAAGACCAATTGACCTCTGTCCACATAACAAATGACAGATCTCTGGTCTGCACTGACTGTGCTCAGAATATCAATAGATTGCGGGTTTTTCAGAGGATGCATACGCCATGCCCGCAGGAGGGACAGAGCTGCTCTGTCCTTGTCAGATACAGGCCTGCCCTCTGCTCTGCCTGCCTGGATCTCAGATGTCTAGCCAGGCATGGAGGAAATGGAAAGATGAGCTCTCATAGGAAGTTGTTCTCACTGCCTCTAACATATTGCACACATAGGCACACACACACACACACACACACACACATGCACGTACATACACATAGGCACACACACACAAACACACACTTGCACGTACATACACACAGACACACACACACACACAAATGAATGCACATACATACAGACAAGCACACGTATAGTAACATGCATGCACATAAATGTGTGCACATACATACAAACACATGGACACACGACACGCGCACGCACACAGGAACACACACACACAGAGACACATGCACATACATACACACATGCACACACGCGTACAAACATGCATGCACATACATGCGTGCACATACATACACAAACACATGGACACACAACACACAACACACGCACGCACACAGGAACACACACACGCACACACAGTATTGAGGAAAAACTAAAGGCATCAACGAGAAAGCTATTTTATCCAGTACTTCCTTCTCATCAATATATTTTGTCTGATCTATCTTAACGGGTTGCAGTTATTCATATCAAACAAAATGCTGAATAGGAGATACGCAGCCAATAATTTAAGGTTGTTTGCTAATTCCCAAAGTGAGTTACGGGTTGTACAGGCGTGTTGAGGTCGCAATCGCTTGGGCACACAGAATGAGTGTGCATTACTTAATGGGATATCTTTCATTGCAAATTAATCCTTCAGGGAGAAGGTCTTGGGATCATTGTAGAGAAACCATTTATCTACAGTTTTATTGCAGGACAATTAACTGCATGCGTAGTGTGGCTAATTAATGAATGCTGAGGTGGAAAAGTAGGGTTTGAAAATGAAACTGGCCCTTTTTTTTGTTGATATTCTTATTATGCTTTCAGTCTACCTGGGGGGAAATAGTCTGACAGCTTTGACTAACACATTCCTTAATCAGGCTTAGGATATGGCGAATGCCCCACCCACGCACGCAACATCACTAGAGTATTTTTTTCTCCTGTGCCAGGTTTTGAATGATGGTATTGTATGCTTGTAGATTTTTTGTAATCTATGGAAGATATACCCGTATATATACATGAGTTATACTGAATACTGAACAAACAATAAGACCTGCTTATTAATGGCATGAAAAAATATGTAGTTTTGCTGTATGTGACACACACATACACACAAACATCACGCACCTTACACACACCTCACACTCAGACTTGCACATGCATTGAATACACAAATATCTCAACATTAATTTTTATATTTAGAAGACAAGCCAAAATGCCTGTAACACTGGGCCATTTCTGAACACCCACGGTAAACACGACAAAGCTAAAAACTCCCTAATTGTGCTGTATTTAGGAGGAACACTTTCCAAGTGCAGAAAGCCAAAAATGTTCTGGATTTATAAAGCTGGGTGGATTCAAGTTTAGACAGATAGATAGTTACTTTATTGATCCTGGAGGAACTCTAGGCAGCCAATAGCTTAATATGACACACAATTAAAAAAATTAGCAATACATGCAATAAAAAATAACCTGTATAAAGTAACTGAACTATACATAAACATGAGATACTAAAGACTTTAAACTACAAGATCCTGTACATATGGAAATTGTTGATGCAGTCAATAAATAATTCCAATTTGCAAAAAATATTGTGCAATGACAGTAAGTAGAGTGATTTGAAGTGCATAGTATGCAGGGCTAATATAGCCAGTGAAATCAAAACAAAAAGACTTGTTTTGTCCTATGATATGATAAAATGATATGTGGTCTTTGTAAGGAGCATTTTAAACAAATGTGTTTGTTATCGCAAGAGGCATGGGGATAGTTGACATGAACAACAATGTTTTTGCCTTTTGTAACAGTAAGTGCCAGCACTGCCTGACTTTTGCTGTACCCTGTAAAACATATCCTGTGAAGGAAATGATAGCAACGTTGCCAGTGGAAAAAAAACGATGAATGAACATTGCATGAATCCTCTATAAACTGTATAAATCTTGTTCTTTTATGGGATGTCCATGGGATTATGTGATTTAGTTTTAATTCAGCATTTATACATTTCAGTAAATGTAACTGAAACTCTGAGCCGAGTGTGCTGAATCCTTCCGGAAAATAATTTAAAAGAAGGAAGTGGACGGTGCTACTGTTAAGACCCAGTTTTTTATTTTTTGCACAGAGAGATGAACTTCAGAAACTTCACCCTGGTCCAGCTGAACGAGGAGTTTTCCCGCGGGCGGGGACTGGATGTGGGGGCGCGGACCTGGAAGCGAGGCAATGTCCTCCTCTTCTTCTGTGACGTGGACATCTACTTCTCCGCCGAGTTCCTCAACTCCTGCCGGCTGAATTCGCAACCCGGTGAGGATCACGAGAAGCTCCGCTAAATATGAATCAGATATTGGCTCGGATGAATGAATAGTTTATTCTTAACTTTTGACAAATAAAAGCATTTTAATTAGTTCTTTCTATTCTGTCGTCTCGGAAAAGGGTGATTCATGTTTTGAAGTGTCATAACATAACCGTGTTTATCCTTGAATTTCTCTTGACGACATTTTTAAAAGTCCTTAAGTGATTTTTTCTTCCAAGTGTCAATATGTTACAGGTACAACAAGCACTTCCCTTGTCTGCTAAACTGAAGGATAATTTCCTGTAAGCTCTTGATGTTTCTTTTGAAACTGGTGACATTGGGGGGGTTGATTTCTGAAGTATTGTTTCTGCTCGTAGGTAAAAAAGTGTTCTACCCAGTTCTCTTCAGCCAGTATAATCCAAGTCTGGTTTATGGCAACCATAAAGCCATTCCACCTTTACAACAACAGCTGGTAAGTATTATTTATATTTCGATGTATGTCATGATTTATTAAGCATTTAATGCAATTTATTTATTAGGATAGGGAAACAAATTGGCTGGATTTCATTTTTTTAAATTATAAAACATAAAACGTTACAGTGCATTGTTGTATAATAAATATACATTTGAGCCCATTAGAATCTTGCCACTGGGCCATTTAAACTTGACCCTACATATTTTATTTAAGGACACATTACACATAACTATCATAATATATTTAGTTTATTGAAACTTGAAGTTAAAGAGCAAATGTTGTAAAAGGAAAATAGCTTTCATCTTGCAGTAGGCAGTAAGCATATGCAATAGGTTTCTGTGTTTAATATTAACAGTGTATTTTATTTTAGGAAAATAAATTTTTTGCAAATCAAACTTTTTTAAATGACCGTACATTTCTCCCCACAGGTGATTGATAAGGACACTGGATTTTGGAGAGATTTTGGTTTTGGAATGACTTGTCAGTATCGATCGGATTTTATCAATATTGGTAATTGTGACATCTCTAAAAAAAACTAAGTGACAAATATAGTCTCTATGTGATAGTGGTAGTCCTGCATATTTGAATGCTAATGGTAAATGTAATATCACAAAGAATATTATATATTGCAGTATATTCTTTATTCTCATAATTTAAGAATGAATTTTTTTTTTGAAGATTGTGCACCAACCAGAGCGACATACAGACTAAATAGGACTATATTTAAAAAATAAGGTATTGAGTAATACCTTTATACTTGGGAAAAGATTCTGACATTTGCGCATTGGAAAAGATGTGTAGGTTCATACAGAACATAATATGACTCACTGAATTAATATGATTCACTGGAACAAAGTGCAATCTAACAATGCTTAAGATAGTTATTTTAAGAACCATGTGGTTTTACAGTGACATCTTGACTACTGTCCTATATTTAGCATACCTGTTTCAAGGCCTCATTAGTATGGAATACAGAGTAGACAGCGTATATGTTGGTGGAATAAATTACAGTGATTATTGTTAAAAACCTGCAATTCAGTGTGGGCCTTTCTTATTGTTAGTCACAAAATGTGTCAGAATTCTTGCAGTATTGATACAGAAAATTATAGTTACATAACTTTGTAGTCGCCTGTTGTGGATGAATGATAACACTCACAGGTGTTTATCACTGAAAGAAATGACATTCAACAAACAGGTTTCGGCAGCAAGAAAGCAAAAAGTTTTGTGGAATGTGGAGAATTTATGAGGAGACAGGAATTTGTGGGGGCATCAGACAAACAGAAGAAACAGGTCTCCTGGATTCACAATTCAGTTCTTGGGTATGGATGGAGAACTGCACAGTATGAAAAATAGCAAGGCCAAAATGAAGCCCTCTTTTACAAAACAAAATATTAAAGCCCTTTCGCACACACTGTTCTTATCACCCAGGAAAATATGATCTTCCAATGCAGACATAAGTGATTCAGCGACAATTTGTCATGTTGAAATGTAAATCCATTCTAACTTGGATGAATTATTCATGTTTTGCAGTGTAGATATTCAAAGGCAAAGACTTAATGTATGTGTACATGCATATTTTATGCATATATATGTAAAAAAAAATAATAATAATTTTTACATTTATCAGCATTACTGGGAGAAAGTAGGTTAGTAGTGATATACGTATAAGTCAGGTTTCGTTAGTCATGGTTTACATCTCAGCTGCTCAACTCCAGGTGCTGGGGGCTGCAGTGTCTGCCCCAGCCTGGCACTACACCACCTGATTTCACTAATGACCTGAACCAGGTAAAATAATGAGTGCTGGCGACATTAGTTCAGGCGGTAAGAGCAGTCGGAGGGCGGCTAGTTTGATCCCGCCCTGGGTGTGTCGAAGTGTCCCTGAGCAAGACGCCTAACCCTGACGAGCTGGTTGGTGCCTTTCATGGTGCCAATTGCCGTTGGTGTGTGAGTGTGGGTATGAATGGGTGAATGAGAAGCATCAATTGTACAGTGCTTTGGATAAAGGCCATATAAATGTATGTAGTGTAGTGCACATTTAGAGCAAATAAATGGTAAATGGCTGGCATTTATATCGTGCCTTTATCCAAAGCGCTGTACAATTGATGCTTCTCATTCACCCATTCACACACCAACAGCGATTGGCTGCCATGCAAGGCACCAACCAGCCAATTGGGAGCATTTGGGGGCTAGGTGTCTTGCTCAGGGACACTTCGACACACCCAGGGAGGGATCGAACCGCCGACCCTCCGACTGTCAAATGACTGCTCTTACTTCCTGAGCCAATGTCGCCCCCCAGGACCTGAAGTTGAGTCGCCCTGGTTTACAGCCCCTTGGCCTTGAGCGTAACTATTTTGCCTGAAAAACGTCTCTCATCGTCGGCCATGCCTCTTGTTTCTCAGGCGGGTTCGACATGTCGATCAAAGGCTGGGGCGGGGAGGACGTGCACCTCTACAGGAAGTACCTGCACAGCGGCCTGCTGGTGGTGCGTGCCCCGTCCCGCGGCCTGTTCCACCTGTGGCACCAGAAGAGCTGCTCCGACCAGCTGCCGCTGGAGCAGTACCGCATGTGCATGGAGTCCAAGGCCATGAACGAGGCCTCCCACGGGCAGCTGGGATTACTCTTCTTCCGCCGGGAGATCCAGGCCTACCTGCGCAGGCAGGTGCGCCGGGCCAACAGCACCAGGTCCTGACAGGAGGGGGGCAGGGACCGGGCCAACGGCACCAGGTCCTGACAGGAGAGGGGCAGGGACCGGGCCAACGGCACCAGGTCCTGACAGGAGGGGGGCAGGGACCGGGCCAACGGCACCCGGTCCTGACAGGAGAGGGGCAGGGACCGGGGTAATGGCACCAGGTCCTGACAGGAGAGGGGCAGGGACTGGGGTAAGGGCACCAGATCCTGACAGGAGAGGGGCAGGGACCGGGGTAATGGCACCAGGTCCTGACAGGAGAGGGGCAGGGACTGGGGTAAGGGCACCAGATCCTGACAGGAGAGGGGCAGGGACTGGGGTAAGGGCACCAGGTCCTGACAGGAGAGGGGCAGGGACCGGGGTAAGGGCACCAGGTGCTGACAGGAGAGGGGCAGGGACCGGGCCAACGGCACCAGGTCCTGACAGGAGAGGGGCAGGGACCGGGCCAATGGCACCAGGTACTGACAGGAGCGGGGCAGGGACCGGGGTAATGGCACCAGGTCCTGACAGGAGAGGGGCAGGGACCGGGGTAACGGCACCAGGTCCTGACAGGAGTGGGGCAGGAAAGGCAGGGGGCCGGCTCGGTAGTCGGTACCTGATTGGGGAGACTGCAGGTCATAGTATTTTTGGCAAAACATAATAATATGGTGGACCATATTATTGTACAAGGGATTTAAGAACAAATCTGTTTGTACAAGTAGTTCTTGCATGAGGCCCAGTGTATTACAGTGATCTTCACTCCTGGTCCTGGTGGGGCTACAGGGTCTGCTTCCTGGTCCTGGTGGGGCCACAGGGCCTGCTTCCTGGTCCTGGTGGGGCCACAGGGTCTGCTTCCTGGTCCTGGGGGGCCACAGAGCTGGGCAGAGGAGAAGATACGAGTGCACGGACAGTGGGGTTGAATTAGGCAGAGAACTCTGCCTAGCTCAAGCTAGGTTTGGAAACAGCTGGTAGCTGGTCATTTGACACTGGTCATAGCTGGATTTTTACACCAGGGAAGGAGATGAGACGACAGGAGTGGATGAGCGACAAATGGACGTGAGGGTCGCTGGGTAGCCAGGCCTTGTGTACCTTGAAGAAGGGCGCGGTCTTGTTGAAGCATATTTGCTGAGACTTATTGATCCCCGTCTCTCCTGATGAACACATCCCTCGCACTCCGATGCTGCCGTTCCCAGCAGAGCCAAGACCTCGGTGCATTTAACTGTAACTGTACAGATGTCTTTAAAAATATGTCTATATGTACATAAGAGCTTTATGAATTGGATCCCTCCATTTTGAGGGGCGTGGAAATCAGTCTCATTCAGCCATTCTTAAGTGTCATTTGCACTGGAAATTCCAGTCTAATCTTCCTGGGTGTGATAAAAGCCAGGTAATTGACTGATGATAACTCCCCCAGATAAGTGTGCTAATATGGCCCCATGAAATGAGCAGAAGGAAGCAGTCTGGGAAATGGAACGGCAAATTCAGACATTTATAAACTATATTACAAACTAGCTAGTTACAATCAGCAACCATTTACAGGTTTCCCACAAAAATTGATCCTGAAGTAAGCTGGAATAGCACTTTTCCATTGATACTAATATTTATTAAACGCATAGTGATATCAGTTTAGACTGTGGAACAGATGTATACTGAGAGCACAGCAGAGTGAATGTACATTTAAGTACATCAAAGATATGTATCTAAATATATGGTTTATTGTTCTGTCTTCTTTGACATTGTAAGTATAGTTAATCCTTGTTACACCATTGTAATATCTCATAGAATAATTATAATTATGTTAAAGTGTATTTTCCACAGCACTCTGATTAAAATTTGAATGAGCAATGAGATGATGCGACTGAACAATGATAATTAGGACCTGTATGTTTACAATGATAATTTGGATAATTGTAAACATACAATTCTAATTAGGACCTGTTAATTCCCATTCTGTTCCTATAAAATGTTCATTTAGGATGTAATACGAGAACAGTAAAAGGTAAAAGGTTGATAAAAGGTTTTGTTACAAGAGAAAATAGCGAATGGAAGAGAATGGTAGCTAAAGCTTACCACGAATCTTGACCCTGAACATGAGATGACAGTAGTCATCATTACCATGTCCATGATAGAGGTACAAATCTATCTACAAGAAGACTTTAAGGTATTTAAAAAGAACTGCCTTGTAATTAACTGTCTGACAATCATTTTTCAATTAAACAATATAAGTATAAAGCAGGTGGCACGGATAGTGCAGTGGGTAGCACTGCTGCCTCACAGCAAGGAGGTCCTGGGTTCGAATCCCTGTCGGCCGGGGCCTCTCTGTGCAGAGTTTGCGTGGGTTTCCTCCGGGTACTCCGGTTTCCTCCCACAGTCCAAAGACATGCAGGTTAGGCTGATTGGAGAGTCTAAATTGCCCGTGGGTATGAGTGTGAGTGTGAGTGTGAGTGTGAGTGTGAGTGTGAGTGTGAGTGTGTGAGTGAATGGTGTGTGTGCCCTGCGATGGACTGGCGACCAGTCCAGGGTGTATTCCTGCCTTTCGCCCAATGTATGCTGGGATAGGGTCCAGCCCCCCTGTGAGTGGGTTGGGATAATGAATGAAGTATAAAGCAATTATAGTTGGTATTAATGCTTTAAATGTTTCATTGAAATGAATGACGTCTGATCTGACAATGTATTTGTGTTTGTTATATATTATATGGGGAATTATCATGAGAAATAAAATAAATCCCAGTGTGCACTGTAAGCAAGCAAATGGGATACAGACATTACTTGAATCGGAATGAAGAAGAAGAAGATAGGACACCTAGTGGAAGTTCCCGAATGTATAATGCGACTTTGGCATTCCAAGAAAGTATTCCACATTGCACCAGCAGATGGCGCCGTTGAATGCATAAGCGTTATCGTGTTTCTCGTGTTATGTGATCTTGAACGCTTACGCATTCTACGAGAGAGACGGAGAGACTGCTTTTCCAACCATACGGTATACAAACCCCACCGGGCAGCTGGGGGTTTGATTACTTGCCGCTTTCTGCTTTCCACATGTCTGAATAAAGTTGAAATACATGAAGGTCTGTCTGCTCCTCATTAGAACAGCTGGAGTGATGCTGTTCATTTTGGATTATATTTGGGAAAATTCATTCAACCTAAAGAAATGAAGATAATTATCTATGTTGCTGTACATGTATTGTATGACCAGGCCTTAGGAGTGTACTGCTAGATTGACAGTGTTGAATATTTGAGGTGGCCTGTAGCATAGTGGCTGAGGTAAATGACTGGGACCCGCAAGGTCGGTGGTTTGAATCCCGGTGTAGCCATTATAAGACATTATAAGATCTGCACAGCCATTGGGCCCTTGAGCAAGGCCCTTAACCCTGCATTGCTCCAGGGGAGGATTGTCTCCTGCTTAGTCTAATCAACTGTATGTTGCTCTGGATAAGAGTGTCTGCCAAATGCCATTAATGTAATGTATTTGTCTTTTTTTTTTTGTTATTTAATACATTGATTCAGTACTATCATTCATTATGCATAGAGGATAACACAATGCATTTTTGTCAAATAAATGCCTGGTGTTGTATTTAAAATTATACATACTCAGTGACTTTATTCACATTTTGGTATTCATGTTCCTCATATTTGACATAGCTTTGACAGATCAATGCATTTTGCATTTGTTTGTGTTTTTTAATTTACAGACAAGTTACTTTCCCTTCACATAGAATCAGTTGAATTGATAATTTTGTATGAACTTTGCTTATTTAATGTAAATATCAATACAGGATTAGCTAGGTGATAACAAATGGATAACCAGTGGCGGCTCCTGAGCTCAGAATTTGTGGGGCGCAAAACTTTCCTTTAGACCAATCATTGATCTCAAACTGTTTTCTTTAATTTACCTTGATTAACAAATGTGTCGATGATCGGACTTTTCAATCGGGAATGAACGCGCGGCTTCATCACATCGTGTTGAATGAGGAATATAATTTAGAGACTTTCCCTGATTTCCCTTGAGTAGGCTATCAATGCAACGATTAATTCACAAAATACTCAGTACCGACACATTTTTTTCTCCGCTGTCCGCACTCACTCTCGGAAAATCGACTGGGTGGAAATTATCTGCAATGCGTAGATTGTAAACTGGTATTGCTGGTCATTCTGAAAGCTAACGGGGTAGATAACAGAGTGATGCATCTTTTTTGATAAGCGTTGACAAGGCTACTTAGTGGTTGATTGATTAACCCCATCATTGAAAAATTTGTTAATCAAGATAATTGAATGAAAATGTTTCAATGATTATTTTAAAGGAAAGTTTTGCGCTCCACCAATTCTGAGCTCACGAGACGCCACTGGGGATAACTATTATATATACAATAGTTCTGAGTAATTTGACAATAGCAAATTGTTTAACTTTGTATGTGCACACAACTGTTAAAATACTGTCAGTGAATGTTCCTGCAGTTTTATAGTATTTTGTTATTCATAAATAATACAGGAAAGCAAATGTTCACATCATAAAGGGAATTCTTATCCAACAGTGTCAGAGGTTTATGTAATTATGGTGAAATGAAAATACATTGCAAGTAAACAATTAAAATTAATTTAATTCTATTTAAATACTTTTAAAGACCTTTTCAGTGACATTAAACATTTCTGTTTGGGTTGGACTTTTTTTTAATAGAAAAGCAAATGTGTTTCAATGACAGTACTATTTCTGGCTTAAATTCCAAAACATTTAAAGGAATACAATATACTACTATAAATATACATCCATCCATTATCTAACCCACTTCTTCTGGGTCAGCATGTCTGCTTGCATTTGGCTAGAGACAGGAATACATTACATTACATTAATGGCATTTGGCAGACACTCTTATCCAGAGCGATATACAGTTGATCAGACTAAGCAGGGAACAATCCTCCCCTGGAGCAATGCAGGGTTGAGGGCCATGCTCAAGGGCCCAACAGCTGGACCGGGGATCAAACCACTGACTTTGCGGGTCCCAGTCATGTACCTTAACCACTATGCTACAGGCCTCCCCCATACTGCCCCATACCGCCCCCATACTGCCCCCATACTGCCTCATACCGCCCCCATACTGCCCCTATACCACCCCCATACCGCCCCCATACCGCCCCATACCGCCCCATACCGCCCCCATACTGCCTCATACCGCCCCATACTGCCCCATACTGCCCCCATACTGCCCCCATACTGCCCCATACTGCCCCTATACCACCCCCATAACAGCCCCATACCGCCCCCATACCGCCCCATACTGCCCCCATACTGCCCGATACCACCCCCATACTGCCCCATACCGCCCCCATACTGCCCCTTCATGTTCTATAACTGTAATCAAATTTCATAGAATATGCCTGGAGTAACACCAATAAAAGTTTTTTTTGATGCCACAAACCACTTGGCCAACCACTTGTCAATCAATTGTGGGTGTGAGCATTTTTTCTAAAACAGCTTATGTCTCACCAAACCTGGTACATACATGTAGTCTATCACTATATGGACACATGCCAATTTTGCCATCTCTCTGCCAATAGGCGGTGCTATAAAAAACAAATAAATATCTCAAAAACATGGCTACCATCAGCCAATCAGGCTTAGCAATGTCTGATCACGATTAAACTTGATGAGTACGGTATGTTCACGTCTTGACTTGATACCGCCATGTAAAATTGCATGTGGGATTAGCCAGCCATTAGGGGGCGCTATAGCAGCTATAGCAAATATGCAGGTTTGCAAAGAGTGTTTGGCTACGGTTATTGGAAATCCTATGACTAACATCAGCAGAACCTCGTCATTCAGATGAAGAACTTAACCTAAAGCAGTAGTAATAATAATAAAAGGTTGATAAAAATATAGCATTTATTTGGTGATATTTTAGATGTAAATGTCATGTTGGTCAATACGGACATGGCCATGTACTAATGAAAAATTATTACAAATAGTATGTTACTCTTTAAGAATAGTATTTTCTCATATATCATGTTAACGAGAGCACTTAGCTTTAAGTTTTGGAAGCCCACTTTGGCACATATTTTGTGCCTTATGCACCTCATCTAACGTTGCGGTCCCAAATGGCACCTGTTTCGTAGAATTACCTATACACACTATATGGGACTTTCAATAAATAAATTCAATAAATTCAATAAATTGTGTAAGCTATATATGAAACTGTGATAAAGCGCAGATGCTGTATACAGATGAGGCCTATGATACTGAGATAAACGCATGGCAGAGAAGTATCTGGCTAAAATGCGCCAGGTAATTTACTCCATACATATCACAGATGCAGATAGCATTCGTCCTGTAAAAACGTCAGCAGTGGCGTGACCAGGTTTTTTTTTCATTTCGCCGGTAGACAGTTATGCGTTTGCGATCCATAGTCTTTCACCAGAGGGCAGTGTTTGACTATTCTTTTACAATGATAGCGCTGCACACTTAAAATAAATCAGCTTAATGTAATGATGCAATACGATGCTAGGCGCCATGTTACTCTCTGACAAGAAATTATCGCTGTCTATTAGACTATCATTAAATATCTGCAGTCGTAAAAGTTAAATATGAGAGAAGTCATAGTGGATTTAGCATTCAAAATGTGTACTGTCGTTTTAGCCATTTTGTTCCATATACAGTATATACCTAAATACAGGGACCGTAACACGCGCCTCCTTTGCTTTACAAAATGTAAATGTAGGGAACACAAATTGTGACAATTACACTTAATTCCCAGCACAATTTGTATTGTATTTTTATGACACCCCTGCCAATTATTAGACCTAGCTATATCTACGAGTATTTTCCAAAGTTAAAATTTTGTGAATACATGTAGGCCTATATTTTCAAGATGAGATGAATTCATATATGCCTATAGGCCTACATCACAGTACCTTTAAAAAATAATTGTGAACGTCGCATAAAGAAGGCATTACTGGGGATGGTCAATTTCTCAGAAAATAATAATAATTCGCGCCCATCGTGGGGGCTGTGTGGGCTATATGGATTTCCCACCCTAATAATGTCAAACCCCACTTCTCGGGGCGCACGGAGAAAGCGACCCACGGCGTATTTCTGCAACTTTATATATCCTTTATGGAAAACGTGACGTAATGGAGGAGTGACTTTGAAATGCTCCGCAGTCGCTCGACTACGGAGAAGGTGGAGCGACATGGCGAGGGGTATCGTATTGTACAGGCAGACACGCGATAGGCTCTTTTCTGTCTGATCAGTGTAAACCCGGCATGACATCTAGTAGTTATTCGCGTTGACCGCAGTTCAGGAACTATGAAACACCGACTACAATAGGAAAAACTTGTGCTGATGAGACGGCGAGGTGGATCAAGTTCACTGGGCGAAGATCAACGAACAACCTCCTAATTCTTTCAGTTCGTATTATTCTGTCGGCTGCTAGGATGATTCAGCTACGACTGTCGCTCGCCATTGCGCCTTCCATATGCGTTTAGGTTTTAGGACTGTTTTAGCTTTTAGTTATTTATTTAATGCAACGAACATCCTATGTTGATACTTCTCGAGGAGACGCAGCAGCAAGGGGACCCGCGACTGATATCCTACAAGGACCCGTTTATTCGTTTGTAAAAGCTGACTACGAACACCAAACATGTTTGAAACAAGAGGGATTCTGATGGTTCTCCTTGACATAATCTGCTTAACACTAGGTATGTATCTACACTCATGCTCATTTGGATAGCCGATACGACAATTATTTACTTGCAACATTGTTCATGCACGTGACTGTGTACTCATTGGTATTATTGTGTCTAAATATCAACACGAGTGTAAATGACCATTTACTTACATTTAAGAACATCTATCGTGACAATGTTAGTGTTGTGATGGCGTGTGTTAAAATGGTGAAGTAGCCTAAATCTATCTAAATCTTGACTATTCTATACGATATGTTACATATATTCAGCCTATTTATGGGGCCTTCTAGATTCCAATTTATACACAATACTTTTGGTAACATGAATCGCAGAAACATACCACTTGCAATTGCGACAGGTATTCGTCGTTCATTAAAGCTAATGGCAGTCATTTTAATTTGGTATAGGTTTTCGCAACACATTCAGAAAAAGAAAATCACAGATCTAAACACGTTACTAGGCAATTTACAGTTTACTTATCGCAATTGTAGGTTGTAGCTGCGTGGAAGTGCCCTTACGTCAAACCTGCGTGTGGGATTATCCTCCCTGGTTTCAACATTGCGATTATATCACTAATGTTGTTTTCCTTCAACGGGTACCCTCATCTAAATGTCAAACGTCTGTGCAGTTTTCCTTCACATAGACGCTTTGTCCTTGATGTAGGCTACAGGAATAACAACCTGAACTATTAGCTTAAACCTAATAAAGATTTAAAGCAAACGCATTGATTTGTTGATGTGTTCAGTAGACCTAGTGAAATCAGGAAAATATTTTCTCATTGAACATGAGATGTATATGTGCATTGCTAATGTATGCTTTAAAAAAACATACATACATACAAAACTTACATTCCTTAGTTTTGTTGAGGTAAATGCAAACTTTCGGAAAATTATGGGGAAGTTTATTTTGCAAATGCATGGGTACAACGCAAGAAACCCGCAAACTTGTAGCAATTGTTGGCGACTTGCTTGCAAGGGTCTGTTCATTCATTCGTTATTGTCCTATTTGGGTTTGTGTAGGGTGTAACATTTAGGGTTACACTGCTCACAATCAATAAGACAAACAACAGGTTCATATTCTGTCCATTCCACTCCGGACTCGCGCAAATTTAAAGGCGTTTGTATGTTCAGGTGATTCCTGAAAAAGACTTTCCTACACACATAGGTAGGTAAAACCTGTGAGCCGTAAACCAGGCTAATTCATTGTCATTTATAAATGAGCCTATAAAACAGGAAGGTTAAGTTAGTCATTGTTCATACAGTACTGACCAAATTCTTGAAGTCATATGATTCCCCTTGGAACCGATGAACGTTTCTTTTATATTACAAAATATATTACAAAAATAGTTTTGGTTGGATGGTGTGATGATACCAGTTGTAGCCTAAAGCACAGATCATTCATGTAAGTCTTGTTGGGATGAGGTTGTATCCCCTTCAGTATATCCCCCATAGAATAACAAAGTCCAGAGTCCCTGTAGAACTAGGGGTGAAAGGTGGAGGGATCGTTTTGCTGTACGGTTAACTGCTGATAATATCATACCAGCACAGATCTGTTACACATAACAGAAGTAAATAACATGAATGAGTAATGCCAAATTGGATTCAAATCGGACCAGCTGAAAGATTGTGTATAAAATATGCAATTGTCTGATTCCGTTAGAGGGAGATGACTGGTTTAGCCAAGCTAAGGAAATTGCTAGGCACTGTAAAATAGATTACACTCCTTGACTCTACAGTTTTATCTACAGGCTGAAGAATATCTTTGAAAATAAAACCACTCTAAAAGATACTTAAGGGCATTCAAATGCCAGTCACTTGGGCCTGTGTTGTACAGTGGGTAACCTGTTATTCTGAAATTACTCGGAAAATAAAGCACGACTATGCTGTTCTGTTTCACTAGAGCCCATTATGTGAATCGGTTGTCCCACACAAGATGCTTAGTTTCTGTGCAGGATGCACAGAATGCTGAGAATTGCAATGCATTACAGTGCATAGGCAGTCATCAGGATTTAACAGGAAGCCTGTGAATGGTCATTTGCTTAGGATGGGATCCTCCATTATGCGGAAAAATGTACTGCATGTGGCTAAATCAAAATGGGAAATGGTTGCTAATGCAGTCCAAATAGTCTAATTTGTTTATAGATAAATGTGCGGAGTGGCATTATGCAGACTTGTGTAAATGAGTTCTAAATGCAATACACTAAGCGATCTCCTGAAGAACAATGCAGTTGGCTTTTTGCAATTTTGAGGTATGCAAGCAAAATCTTTTGAGTACCTACCTCCCTACATTCCATGCAATCTGCTGCTGATCATTGTTCTTGCTGAGCTGCAGAGTTTTAAATGAAATAAGTCTGCTTCACAGTGCCTTGTGTATGTCCCATCCACTAAAGGTGGCATACATGAGACATTCATGGTTGAGCCAAATGATTCTTTATTGTGGATGGAAAGTATTTTAGCCAGTGACCTTAAAACCCATATTACCAGAACATTCTCACTGTCTGTGTGACTAGCAAGAAAAGGATGCTATCTGAGATTAAATGATTATAGGTAGTATAGATTGCCATATAATGGAAACATCCATTTGAGAGAATAATGCACAGACTGACTTTCAGGACACTCTGTGAGCAGTTCCTTTTAGCCCCCACTCTTTGCTCTTGCCATCACTCTGATACAAGTCCAGCTGTCCACAAGACCTTTATCCAGAACTCTGCAGACTCCAAATTGGGACTTGGCCATCCTGTTTTCACACCCAACTAGTGGTTTGCATCTTGCAGTGTGGCTTCTGTAGATCTGCTCATTCCATTATAGTGAGTTGCCTGCACTCAACCACACCCTTTGCCATAGCACGATTAATCCTTCAACGCAATCTTCGGGGTTGGTGAAATCTCTGCCCTTTCCTTTGTTGATTGCTACCCGACCGATGCACCAAATCCGTCAGTATCCTCACTCACTAATCCACAGTCCTGCACCAAAATCACACCCATTATACATGTTTGTTAGAGAGCACTGCTGTAGTACATGTCAGTTTCCAAAGAACGGAAGTGCACTGTAAAGGACGTGTATGTTACGTGGAGTATCAGAAGGAATCCATTTTCTCTGAGCGAGCTATGTGTATGAGGGTGGCAGCATTGATTTTTAAAGGGACAGTGTTCTTCTTTCTTTGTGGGACTGTCAGTAGCCTACTCTTCGTAATCCAGAAATCATGAAATCATTTGTGTTAGCAGGCCTATGCTAACAGTTGTAAGCGGATACAATAAAATATTTACTTGATACAGTATGGGCATCAGATACAGCTAATGGAAGCCTTTACATCTCATCAGTCTATGTTGTGGAAGCTATGCATCATATGGCTGTTAATTGTGCAATGGGGTGAACTTTGTTAACACTGGCACTGGTCAAATCTGGCATTGTGCTTTAAAAACCAAACTGTAAACTCCTGATGATTACATACTGTGACATCGGTACTGATGCAGCCTTATTTCACAAGACTAGAGTATGTGAATAACAGTAATATGCATTGAAATGGAATATGTTATTTTCTTTTGCAGTTCAAGGGAATTAACTGCCATATCCCAAAATGAATTAGATATAGACACAGTGAAGTCAACGTTTGAAGGCTTTTCCTTCACTTATTTGTTCAGTTCAGTGATTGTATCATTTGCAGTGCTTATATTTGGCAAGACGTGTTTCTTGTGGCAATTTTCTGTAACAACAGCAACCTTGGGAACAGATCCATCAAGGTGACACCACCTCCATTGGACTGTAGACTCTTCGCAGTTGCACAGGAAAACACAAAGAGAGACGACTCTTTAATACTTTAGAATATAAAAATGTCAACGGGCCCCATGAACACTATGAAATGAATACCTCTCACATGAAAAACAAATTCATATTGAAAAGGAATGTACTTATGCCATTCTACATTTTCGGCTGTTTTAATGGACTTAAGTGTAAATTAAGTTAGAAAATGACCCTAATTAACTAAATTCTGTGTTTTGTAAAAGTATAACACAATGCATATAGTTTTCCTGGTATCAGTGCTGTTTCTTGCAGATGTCTAGTAGCAAGCATAATATAATTCACAGTGCCAAATTCATATTTTGTGAGTAACCTTTTAATGCTGTGGTGTTAATGGGCGCTCAAGAAACTGGTAGATATGATGTTGTTTTAAAAAAAAATGGAAATGACCACCCACTGTCCTCCCCTAATCCTCCTTTGTGTTCCCACTTCATGTTGTGGATGAATGGCCCAAATTTCTTAAATGTAAGGGGAAAGTCAGCGCTCTGCATCTGCTTCAATTATTTATGTATTTATTGTTACGTTTCATTGACCTTTGAGTCTCCCTTACAGACCAAAATGAGTAATTATTGATGGGGGGAATAGTTTTGTAATTGTTTCAACATGGGATTTGTGTAAAGGACAGTAGGGAAAATTATATGGGATCACATGCATGCATGACTGGTCTATATTTAACTTTTTCTGGCACTGTTTCTGTTTTGAAAATGGAGCAACAGGAAAAGAAATGTTTATAACATTGCCGTCTCACCCCCTGAAGGGAATACTCCCTAAATGTTCTGATTTAGAGCGTAAACTTTGCACCAATGATCAAATCGGCAGCATGCTGAATAAGCCTGATGTTTTAACAAGACGTTAAAGGACACAATCGTTCTTTCATCAGTATTTTAGATTTCATTTCTCAAGAAAAGCAAACCCATTCAGGCATATCATACAGCCCCATAGGATTATTTTATGATTATACTATTCCTGACAATAAAACCCCAGTTGCATTGTCCATATTGATTGGATTATCTTTACCTACAGGCTACAGAGAGTTAAATAATATTATTATTATTACATGTTATTTAGTTGAAGCTTTTATCTAAAGTGATTTACAGTTAATTAGACTAAGCAGGGGACAATCCTCCCCTGGAGCAATGTGGGGTTAAGGGTCTTGCTCAGGGGCCCAACAGCTGTGCGGATCTTATGGTGGCAACACCGGGGATTGAACCGGCATTCCGAATTAAAGCATTAATCATGGATATTTGGGAACCAAAGTCATGTCTTTTGTGAATACTCTGGGAAAATGTCCCTCCACAAAGCCTATATTTACGAGTGTTAATTACTGCGTGATTCACTGTGCAAAAAATACATGAAACCACAGCATACCTCTAATCATAGCTTTGTTGCTGGAGAGTGCTTTTTATTTTGTTTCCACTTACATACCAAGAGTTATAAAGAGCTACTAGCCTTGAAGATAATTGCTTGGACTTAGAAAATGTGCTGTCAACATTGCATGTTCTGTTGTCATCGCACTTAACGTTTTAGCTCCAATTTTATAACTTCACATCTTGGTGTCCTGTTGAATATGATCTGGAGGTATGGCTGAAGTAGTGCTTCCTGTGTTCTTGTTTTTACTGTCAAGTGTTTTTCGGGTTCTGGTCATAAACCTTGGTCACATTGTAGTCCCAAAGTTTCCCAGTGGGGTTCAAAGTCAGAGTGCCTGAGATGGCCAAACTTATACTTCAACCCATGCCAACAAGCTTCTGGCACAGTGGCAAACAACATTAACTTGTTATAGCGTGGCTCAAAACACGTTAACCTAGATTAATCTCAGGACCTCAAATTAAGTTTGCATTTCAGATCATAAGCATGACCCAGTACAGAGGGGTATATCACGAAGCAGGTTTACCGAGTTCATACTTGCTCTGTTTTACTCCGTAACTTATCCAGTTAACTCAGTAATCCTGCTTCGTGATATAGCCCCCTGGTCTGCAGTCCACATACAGTACAAATCAGATGGAGAAAAACGTATTATACTGCAAAAAAACCATGCAGTTCCATATCAGAATATCCAAAGACCTATACACCCAAATCAGCATGGCACAAATAGGGTGCCAATGCTTACGTGCATTTCTTTGGACCATCACTGGATCTTTTTTCCCCCCTCTTCTCTCCTTTATTGCTGTATACTCCTGGTCGTCAAATCGAGGGCCGAGAACTGCTGGTTCTCCACCCTCCCTTTACCTGAGAAATGTGTGAAGACAGTCTGACCAATCGGTAGCACTAGTTGTTCAGTTAATTACCCGGGAGAAAAGAAAACCAGGGCCGGATTTGGATTTGAGGGCCAGATTTCATGATCCATGTATAGAAACACAAGAATGGCAGAGTTGTTGAAATAATTACATTTACATTATTGCACATTGCATGATCAGAAAATGATTTGTGTCTCCACTGACCAAATACCCAAGTAAGGAACTTGAGCTGGTCTGGGTATTTAAGATAATGTGAATTTTCTTATATTATTTGCAATGCAGACAACCATAAATGCTTTCAATTTCACATCATTATAACATGCAGTCTGCAGGCCTGTCTATAGCTGGTTTGTGTTGTTGGAATTATATATTCATGTGATTATTTCATTATTAATTGCTTATCATATTATTAATTGCTTATCCTTTACTAATTGCTTATACTATTATTGGTTGCTTATGCTGGAGGATCCAGAGCATTCACACTTATTAAAGTATCATAACTTGCTTTGTGCTAATGAATATTATTTTCTGTAACTGTGTGAGTTGAGATGTCTCTCCCTTTCTGTACTGTGGGCCTCCAAGGCTACGGCAAAACTGTGTGTTCAGCATTATCTCGTCTTGGTGCCTGAGAGCCAACGGTAGCAAAAACATAAGTCCTCGCCATGGAGGCTTCCGTGGAGATTGTCCTCCCCCTAGACACCGGGAGTTAAAACAAGATAAGATACATTTCTCACGCGTAGGGAATGCGCAGGTGCGCAGGCCCCTGCGTATCCATCGTGAGAACGTTTTTCAGGACACACATCTGCATAAGCAGTACCTTGAAGGGGGGAGATATGAATAAACTAACTGGTGTAAGGAGAAAAGTGGTGGATTGTCTTTGAATATTGATAATTGGGAATGTTTAATAATTTTGGGGCGTACATTTGTTGCGCTCCAAAGCATACATATATCCAGACAAAGGAGTGAAACCTCCGTCCTTGTTTTTGCATGTAACCTGGACCCTATGTATAATAAAGATTGAATTATTTTTACTGTCTTTGTCTCTGAGTGACAGGAATAAACTAAAATTCCCACAACAGTTTGGACATGAGAATCTACACCACTGACCTCACTGCCAGGGCTATAAATTCAGTGCAATTAGAATTTATAGCCCTTGAACCCACAGAACCCTGATTTAACCCATTGTCAGTTTATTAATGATCTAAACAGAACAATAATAATGTGGCCGTTGTTAACCTGGAGCAAGTGTGTGTTCCTCTTTGGTCATTATACCTGTTTGTTTCCGAGGCCTTTTGTGTTGTTTTGGCCCAAAAGCTCCTATTCACCGTTCACCATGTTCTGTTTTGCTAGTGGGACTCCCGTTTGCAATACTCTCATCACAACACATGCCATTCATACGTGGATTCTACTGCGATGACGACTCCATCAAGTACCCACGTAAAGAAGACACCATATCCTACCAGTTACTGGGCGGGGTAATGATTCCCTTCGTAGTGCTGTCTGTAAGTCATTTTTTTTTCCCTTAATAGTTTCCGTCTGTCGTTCACTGTTCAATGCCTGTTGTTGAAACGGCATTGCAGGTGGTCATTATTACGTTAGCAATGATGTAAACTCAATGATGTAAACTCAATGTTCACATCAACCATCAGTGGTATGGAGAAGAGCATCTCTGAACACACAACGCATCATGATTCTAAGTGGAGAGGTTACAGCTGCAGGAGACTTAATTCTAAAAAAAGAAATACCTAATGTATTACTTACCCATTGTCTTAGGCCAATGTCTGTTAACAATCAAAATGCATCAAATGCAGTACAAATTCATCTTTGTTTAAATGTGAAAAGCTTTAAAACTTTATTATTACTTGTGACTTTAGAAAAAAGCTAAACTGTTTTATTAAATATATGTGAAATTACATTGTCTTATATCAAACCTTCATTTATAAGTATATATGTGCATTGAACTTGTTCACCTCTCTGAACTGCTAGACAGTAACATGTTAAGTGTTAACTCAGCCCCGATGGAGAACATTCAATTTTGATAAAGTACTTTGAGTACAGAGTAGATTTTGTCTCTGCTTGGCTCATGTAAACTGTGTTAGCGTTGAATCAGATCTGTAACATTGGTTTTAACACGGAACTGTTTCATGTGTGGAAAACAGAAAGGAAAACTCAATGTACTGTATTAAAATGACCTGTCTCATGGGCCACATTGATATGCTGTATGTAAACAGACAATGTGGGGGAAATATTCTTCCATATCCTATGAACGGCACAAGGCATTTTAAAGTATGCAGCATGACAAAACCCTAACACATATGGTGGCTTTTTAAAAACTTGTGGGGCTGCTTTATATTTTGGTATACATGCACTACACCACAAGGATGACCTAATATACCATTATAAAGTCACTGTGCAGGGTGTTGACCCCCACATGGCCAGTAGAACCAGTCAATCTATTACCTGTAGCTGATAAAAATGAAAACCCTGGCTCAGTCACTATTCCAGACTATCCCACAACTGCTCGATTGGCTTCCATAACATGGACTCCATCAGTGCCCTGCTCCTCAAACCACAGGGCGATGAGTCATGCTTCCTGCATGCGGGCATTCTCATGTTGAAAGACATTCCTCTCTGCAGGAAAGAAGTGCTTTAACATGGGTATGATGAAAATTATAAACTGTCTAGGAATATAATTTATAGATAACATTTAATAATAAAAAAATTAGGCTTATTTTTTCCAAGTTTTGTTACCATTTAAAAAAGAATTATGAATCCTATAGATTTCAATCTTTATTTCACAATATCCTTGCCAATAAGTAATTCAGCAATTGTACGCTTATTTGCCATAATCATTTATACACAGCAGTTTCTGCGTCTAGCAATGTCAAACGAATCTGCTCCATTAACGTTCGTTTGCACCTTGTTTTGACAGTTGATCATTGGAGAGTGCCTTTCGGTGCATCTAAAGCGCATCAAGTCCAAGTCGTGCATCAAGAACGACTACGTGGCCTACCTCTACAAGACTATTGGCACTTTTCTGTTTGGCGCGGCGATGAACCAGTCGCTGACCGACATTGCCAAGTACTCGATTGGCCGGCTGAGGCCGCACTTTTTGGACGCGTGCAAGCCTGTGTGGGAGAACATCGACTGCAAATCCGGGGGCTACATCGAGAACTTCACCTGCACGGGAGACAGCACCGAGGTGCAGGAAGCCAGGTCAGTGGCACTGAAAGTAATTGTAAGATATTAATCCTCGGCTCTCTCGGAGCTGCATAATTGGCTCGCTACTCCAGAGGGAGGGACTTGGAAGGGGTAACTGATCGCCGCACAAAAACCACCTCGGGCGCCTCAGAATCACGGTCACGAGCATGAAGGAGGCGTGTTGCTCTCCTTCGGGCCACTGAGGGACGGGGTGTGGGCGGTGTATCTAACACTAACTCTAATTGGATTAGATGGGGTACAATTGGCTACCAAGTTGGGAGAAAAAGGGAAAAATCAGAAATGTAAAAAATACAAAATACAAAATATTAATCCTGTATATGACTTCTGTAGTAATTCTGCTGCCAAAGCTGCTGAGTAAGTATAAGTTAACTTCATTTTAAAACTGGAGACGCCTTATTCGGTCCCGTTATACAACTGACTGGACGTTATAACTAATGAGGGGATTCAGAGCTTATAAGGTGCAATTGGTTTCAAAAAATGGTAGTAAATCTTGCCAGGATCATTTCTACCTTAATTCAATTCCTATAGTTCATATAACACACATGTAACACTGGAAATGTCAACCATTTTCACCTTCCTCACTTTCACTCCTCCCACTGTGCAGCTCTGTGCAGAATTGAAAACTGACAGTTATGGAATGCGTATAACCGTATACAATGAGTATACAATTTATATATACATATATGAGAATGAGTATACAACCGCACGACTAACCTCTACACCAAACCGCTGCACCTCTTTCAACTTCAAACACAGGGTTCCGTTACGGTCTTCCCTCATGCAGTCATCATTATTCTCTTTTTTTTTCCTCCATCTCACTCTCAACTTCTCTCTTCTTACTTCTCGTTTCCTCCTGGTTTTAGCCTACACACCCATGATCACACGCTCATACTCTCATACCAAGCACATGCCCACACGTACAAGCAATTACTACTGTGTGCATGTTTTTATTATAACTGTCATTTTTCTTACGATTTATATCAAACTCGCTACGAATCTTTGTGTTTGTTTTTTTTTCCTTTGCGATATTCTTTCTCCTCTTTTATTTGTCTAAAATGCCTAGATTTATAATTTACTCTTAGGGTTTCTTTCCTCTCACGCACAAATTGTCTTGCACCTTATGCATGATCTCTCATCCTTTTATGTTCTAGTATGTTTTTTTATTTTGGTGCAAATAAATCAAGTCAAATCGAATCAAAATCATCTTCCCAATGGGCGAGCTACCTCCATGCTACGTCGCAACTACCTCTCACAGACACACTGCAACAGAGCACCTGCACCGGGCATATGCCACTTTACTCAGGGTATGGACATGAGGTGAACATCGTTATTCGGATATCTAAGCAGTCAATAGGTTTTTCTGGCTAAAATATTTAGAACAACACTTGATGTGTATTTTACTAGCTGTGGATGTGATGCTTTAACTTGTGGAAGAACCTATGCACTTGTAAGTTGCTTTGGATTAAAAGCGTCTGCTGAATGACAAAAATGTAAATGTAAATATTAAAATGTGCTGGGGCCAGGACATTTTACGCAAGTATTCTGTTGTATCTTGAATACCATCTGTTTTAAATATCTGTAGGAGTGGTATAAAAGATACATTTCACTGACAGACTTTTGTATTAATAGCAGGGAGAATTAATGTACATAGAAGAGTTCAATTGAAAAGAAGCACTAATATTTGAGTTGTTAGTCCTATACACGGTAGGTGGTTCCCCTTATTGTTCAACATCCTGTACAGTTAATTCTGGAATATGCCCATCAATGGACATCTCACAATGCTGAATCTCCAGGACCTTGGTGTGTGTGTGTCCATGTTATTTTAGGGAACAATGAGTGTGAAAACATCCGTCTAGAATAACAGGGTGCTGGCATTGTGCTGCGAACCTCCACAAAGAGCCCGCAGAATGATCTCACGTTTCCTTTATGTTCGCTCCTGCAGGGTCTCCTTCTATTCCGGTCACTCCTCGTTCTCCATGTACTGCATGGTGTTTCTCGCTGTGAGTATCTACGTACCAATCCGTTTTACCTTCCCCTGGCAGAATGGAAATGGAGCAGACTGTATTTTTAACTCGACACATTTGAGAATGTGCTCGTGAGAAAAATCACAGTACTGTGCAAGGGCACATCTGGCCCCATACACATCCTCGGTAACACTCAGCATTTTTCCACATTTGCCTTCACAGTAACGTGTGAAATTACTCCGGGAGGAATACAGTTTGGTTTATGAGGAAGGTACTGGTTTGATCGATCTAATGTTTTCACGTTTGTTATGTAAAGCTCATGCCACATTCCTTCCGGAAAATGTGGGGGCGACATGGCTCAGGCTGTAAGAGCAGTCGTCTGGCAGTCGGAGGGTTGCCGGTTCGATCCCCCACCCGGGCTGTGTCGAAGTGTCCCTGAGCAAGACACCTAACCCCCAAATGCTCCTGACGAGCTGGTCGGCGCCTTGCATGGCAGCCAATCGCCGTTGGTGTGTGAGTGTGTGTATGAACGGGTGAATGAGAAGCATCAATTGTACAGTGCTTTGGATAAAGGCGCTATATACAGTGCATCTGGAAAGTATTCACAGCGCTTCACTTTTCCCACATTTTGTTATGTTAGTGTGTGTTCCAAAATGGAATAAAAAAAAAAAAAATCTCTAAATTCTACACACAACACCCCATAATCTACACACAACACCCCAACATGAAAGAAGTTTTTTAGAAATTTTTGCAAATGTATTAAAAATAAAAAACTAAGAAATCACATATACATAAGTATTCACAGCCTTTGCTCAATACTTTGTTGATGCACCTTTGGCAGCAATTACAGCCTCAAGTCTTTTTGAATATGATGCCACAAGCTTGGCACACCTATCTTTGGGCAGTTTAGCCCATTCCTCTTTGCAGCACCTCTCAAGCTCCATCAGGTTGGATGGGGAGCGTCGGTGCACAGCCATTTTCAGATCTCTCCAGAGATGTTCAATCGGATTCAAGTCTGGGCTCTGGCTGGGCCACTCAAGGACATTCACAGAGTTGTCCTGAAGCCACTCCTTTGATATCTTGGCTGTGTGCTTAGGGTCATTGTCCTGCTACAAGATGAACCGTCGCCCCAGTCTGAGGTCAAGAGCGCTCTGGAGCAGGTTTTCATCCAGGATGTCTCTGTACATTGCTGCATTCATCTTTCCCTCAATCCTGACTAGTCTCCCAGTTCCTGCCACTGAAAAACATCCCCACAGCATGATGCTGCCACCACCATGCTTTACTGTAGGGATGGTATTGGCCAGGTGATGAGCGGTGCCTGGTTTCCTCCAAACACGACGCCTGGCATTCACGCCGAAGAGTTCAATCTTTGTCCCATCAGACCAGAGAATTTTGTTTCTCATGGTCTGAGGTGCCTTTTGGCAAACTCCAGGCGGGCTGCCATGTGCCTTTTACTAAGGAGTGGCTTCCGTCTGGCCACTCTACCATACAGGCCTGATTGGTGGATTGCTGCAGAGATGGCTGTCCTTCTGGAAGGTTCTCCTCTCTCCACAGAGGAACACTGGAGCTCTGACAGAGTGACCATTGGGTTCTTGGTCACCTCCCTGACTAAGGCCATTCTCCCCCGATTGCTCAGTTTAGATGGGTGGCCAGCTCTAGGAAGAGTCCTGGTGGTTCCAAACTTTTTCCATTTACGGATGATGGAGGCCACTGTGCTCATTGGGACCTGAGCAGAAAGGAGCAGAAATTTTTCTGTACCCTTCCCCAGATTTGTGCCTCGAGACAATCCTGTCTCGGAGGTCTACAGACAATTCCTTTGACTTCATGCTTGGTTTGTGCTCCGACATGCACTGTCAACTGTGGGACCTTATATAGACAGGTGTGTGCCTTTCCAAATCATATCCAATCAACTGAATTTACCACAGGTGGACTCCAATTAAGCAGTAGAAACCTCTCAAGGTTGATCAGTGGGAACAGGATGCACCTGAGCTCAATTTTGAGCTTCATGGCAAAGGCTCTGAATACTTATGTACATGTGATTTCTTAGTTTTTAATTTTTAATAAATTAGCAAAAATCTCAAAAAAAACTTTTTTCACGTCGTCATTATGGGGTATTGTGTGTAGAATTCGGAGGAAAAAATGAATTTAATCAATTTTGGAATAAGGCTGTAACATAACAAAATGTGGAAAAAGTGAAGCGCTGTGAATACTTTCCGGATGCACTGTAAATGCCAACCATTTACCAAAATGTGTATGCCGAGTCCAATTGTTCCTGACAGAACAAAGAGACAAAACTAGTTCCTCCTTTGACAGACTAGTTTTTCTTGTTAAGTCAGTCCACATCACAACAGCAGTTTACAACCAATTATTCTGAGGGAGGGAGTTTCTTGGCACTACATCTGCAGCCGGTTGGCTTAGTTTAAAAGCTGCAGGGGGTTGACATTGAAGTCTAGCAAGAGCTGGTGTGTAGTAGAGATTGCGCGTTCTTCACCGCCTCGACATTTTACGAAACCAAAACTTAATGATTCCTCCTTTTATCCTCCCAGTTTGAAGCCCAAAACAAATATTTAGTCTGGCTTGTGTGGCGTTTAATGAAATTAAGACCAAGACCAAGTGACCGGGCCCATTAATCCTTGCTCTCTTATGTAGAGGTGACAGGAGTGAGGCAGGAATCCTGCTAGGCCACATTATAACAGCTGCTCTGAAAGAAGGCATTCATGGGCAGTGTAGTTTGGCATGACCCTTGCAGTACAGACCAGGTCTGCGTTTTTATAACAAACAGTACTCCATGGCATTTACACTCTCAACACCAGAGGCCATTTTCTGAGGGCGGTGCCTTTATTTAGTACTGCAGTGCTATTTAGTTATAGTGGTTTCTCCCTACAGTTCTTTCATTAGGTTAGGCGTACGGTATGTTACTGTTACTGTAAAAAGCAAGTTTAAGCTGCCTCTTCCCATTCAAGCTGATGAAAATAAAAGAATTGACTTGACTCTTCAAAATTATGGATTATTGTAAACATTATTTAACCAATATTGCCAAATATCAACTTACTCAAAATGGCATTGATTTGTCAGGGTAGCCTAGCCTCCGAGAATGGGCAACTAGCCTTATGCATTTGTGGGTGCGTGCTAGGACTGATGACAGGAAATGTGATTAAAAATGCACTGTGAGACCGATTAGAATTTACTCTTTAGCTGCCTTTGTTGTGGTCTAACCTACCCTAGGCAGGATGAGCTGAACTGAGATGCAGACGCATCGCAGCCCAGACAGGGCTATGGGGACCACAGACTTGTGAAAATACACAGATCAGATATGAGTCACCCTTCTTGCTCATCCACTCTGCTTGGGTGGACTATAATAAACCCAGTGTATACAGCTTCGTACAGCTTTTATTAAAATAAAAGCTTGTTTTCACATGCAGAGGAATGCTATGGGCATACACACTTTGTAGCCTAGCCACACCTTTGTGCTAAAGTGTATGTGGAGTTTGCAATTCAAATTAAAGAATGTGCGCAAACAGGTTACTTTCTAGGACGTGGTACACAGTACTCAGTCAAAATAACTTTCTTTTAACCCTTGCTTGACGTAATCACCGTAGTCACCGTGTGCTGCCATCAATTAAACAGCCATCAGTCAAAGGTTACTTGTTGTGAAATTAGCTGAGCAAGCTTCGGGAATGAGAGCAAATACAAGGAATTTAAAGGTACAATAGGTAATTTCGGTCAAGAGAGGAATTGCAGCAACAAAACACCCTCAAACCACAACCACCCCGCACTTAAAACCAATTCTCAACCAACGAGCTTGAATTATTGTACAGCTATACAATGTTTTGGTACAGTGTCGGTCCGTCAACTGCATATTTTGAAACCCAAATTATAAAACACAGGCAGAGGGTGAATCAACATGTCAGTGAGCCTTTTTCAACAATAGGAAGGGATTTACTACAATGGTCTTGTAACAATGTTTTAACACATCTTACCTATTGTACCTTTAAAGCTAGCAATGAAATGACAAGCAACAGTAAATACCATCATACAGAGAGATTTCCCCACCCCAGAGGTACTTAGATGATTCTGCAAACAGACTGGAAAGTGAAACGTATATATCATCTAGGGAATTCTACCGATGTCTGGGCTGTACGATGGCATTTCCACTTCCCTGTAATTCAGGTTCAGACTTGTCAAAGCAACAATGAATTTGCATAGAAAGGTTTTTTTATTCTTTGCAAGAGGGGAAAAAGAGACTGAAAAGGCAACTGTAAAAAGGAAGCTACGTCTCCTTACACAACTGAAATTTCACAAAATGAACCGAAACGTGTCCAGATCCGATTAGTAATCGGTATTTTATTGATGTTGCAATACCGATGGCAGTGGTTTAACCGTTCCCCGTTCTTCCCCTTCTCCACCCCAGCTCTACCTGCAGGCCAGGCTCCGGGCAGAGTGGGCCAGGCTTCTCCGCCCCACCGCGCAGTTCTTCCTGATAGCAGCCGCTTTCTACGTGGGCCTCTCGCGCGTGTCTGACTACATGCACCACTGGAGCGACGTCCTCGTGGGGCTCACTCACGGGGGCGTCATCGCCATACTGACGGTGAGCGGACCACGGCACCGCTTCACCATGCACTCCTTTTCCCTTCATCGCAAGTGATTCGTGATGAAACTGTTGTGTTTGCACAAACGTGTGGCTCATGAATTGCTCATTTAAACTGAATTAAATTGTACTTTTACTTTAAACGTTCCGAAACATACCATCCATTAGATGGAAAAGATCAAATGCATTTAAAATGTCTACAGTTAAGCTAATCTTGCCTAGAGAATTTTAGTCAACATATGCTCAGTGAGCACTTTTAGGTAGACCTGTACACCAGCTTTATGCAAATATTTAATCATCCAATTATGTGACAGCAACTAAATGCGTAAAAGCATGCAGGACATGGTCAAGAGGTTCAGCTGTTTTTCAGACCAAATGTACAGCAGCAGAAGACCAATAAGTGCTCAGTGAGTGTATGTTGCATGGGAATGACAACATTTGCAGAAGGATCATTTTAAACGGCTGACTGGCATCCACTTTTCTCACTGCAGGTAGTGTGTGTGTCGGATTTCTTCAAAAAGTCTGTGGCGCCCCACAGAAAACCGGAGGAGGACATGCCCCACTGCAGTCTACAGGAGAGCCCGACCAACGGAAACCATTACGGCAGCACTCACTGACCAATGCCCACAGTCTGGGAGTCAAACGCTGCATCGCAATGTCTTGGATGCATGTGCAAGTCTGAAAGTTCAGGACAGGTTAATTGTGTCGATTTATGAACGTTGCCTTTGTTGGACTGCTGTATCTGCTACCAAAGTTTCTTCTGTAGTGTTCACATACACCCAAATATTAATGTACATATGAAACACATCCAGACAAAAAAAAAAAAGTTGCTTCGTTTAGTTTAGTTTTTTTTATAAAGTAAACCAAAAATAATTTGTTGAATTTCTTTTATTAAAATCCTTAAAATTATGTACAAAGCTATGTTGTGCGCTTTTTGAAGAAAAGCATGCTTAATATGAACAAAAATGTAAAAAAAGAAAAAGGGTGGACGTCTAGTCTTGTGGACACCACAACGATGTCTTGTCATTGCGCACGACGGACGAAAAAAACAAAAAAAAACAAACACAAAAAAATTACAAATAAAGACTGGCAGCAAACACGATATCCCTCTTGATTTTTGTTATACCTGGTGAGAAATATCATACGTTAGTCTCTTCACAATTTTTAGATAGTCAGACATGCTCATTGCTGGATATTCTTTGGCAATTAATGGTTTAAAACAGTCATTCTATGAGCAAAAGCTGCCTTTTAATAGTGCTTGGCTGAAGTGATGATTATTTCCCAATATGTACCAACTTGTTCTAGAAATCCCTTTTTCAACTGCCAGTGGTAAATACTTTTAAGGCAACATAAGACCAGCGGTCGCGTGTGATCTCAGGGAGGGCGGCATAGCCTACCTTCTGCGAACTTGTTCTCCAGCTCTGTGTTCCCGATGGCCTTGGCCGCCTGGCACATCTGCCTCAAGAGCTCCTCCAGACGCCTCATACAACGAATGATACTCCCTGCCGAGAGAGCAACGCAGGAGTGAGGGAGGCAGACGGGAACAGGCAAACGAGCAACGAGCCAACGAGCAAGGAGCCAGCTTTCACAATGAGCCGAGGCTGGGACGATGGGGTTCTCTCGCCGATCACAAATCGAAATGAAAGTCACCGTATTCACAAGACAAGGAGTTCCTTCATTACAACATTTGCCAAGTGCTCCTGACTTTTCCATTGCCGTTAATTGTATGGTCTTATTTTACAGATGCAACAGTAACGGTGTGTTGTGTACAGGCAAAGAGAAAGGGAGGAACAGAAACCACTCCATTTCAATTCCTCTGATTTCGGCTCACATTTGAATTATTTTCAATGTTCAGACCAGGAATTGAAACAAGTCTGGTTTAGGAATAAAAAAGGAATTTGTTAATATAATGCCGCAACAAAAACAGAAACCATCCGAGTGCCACTTTGAAAGGTTAACATCTCCCTCCGGGTACTGCTATAAAATTTTTTTTTTTTTTTTTTAAATCTTTGCCAACCTTCAAAGACATCGGTCATCTTGCAGATCTGTGAGAAGGAGGACCCGTTGGCCCAGGTGTACACCACGTCCATCAGGTGGGGCCGGAAGGTGTTCAGGTACGTCTCCTCATCCACGTCCAGCTTGGCCTCTGCCGACACCTTGGCGATTCGCTTCGCACATTCCTGAAACGTCAGCCCAACGTCAGCCCAACGTCAGCCGAAACACTCCAGACTTGGATGCCATTTCTAATGACAAGGTATAATGGTAAACACAAATGGAGGCAACTAAATACATCCTAGCCACAATACACAGGTTATTAAAAGCTGAAATAAAAATACACTGGTAAAAGACTTGTGTTAAACTTGATCAACAAACCAGTATAAACCGGTGCTCAGAAACTTATAGAGCAAGTTCAGAAGTGCGTTTGTCGAGACAAACCACTTCTAGACACACGGCTAAACACCCCCAGACAGAAAAACATCACGGACACTTCTGGGCCAACCTGCATCTGTCGGAGGGGCCCAGCCAGCTGCTCCGTTAGCTTCGGCATCTCGCTGGCCTGGAAGAGAAGCAGATATCAGCACACGCTCTGGAGCCGTACGGCACAGCAAGCAAGATCAATGAGCTAGCATGATAAACCACGGTCCACCTTGCCCCAACTAGCCAGGCCATAAGCTTCTGCTTCGTTTTCCCCATTAGCGATAGTCAAGTATAGATCCAATTGTAGTTTCTTAGGGCCTACATTTAACAAACGTTTGGCTACATTTGACAAACTTGCACACGTATGACAGACAATAAAGGTCAACTTCAGCAAAGTATCCTTCAAACGGCCCTCAATACTTCCCCCTCGCCATCAGCTATGAATAGAAACGAGACAAACAAGGTGAAGATTAAACTGTTCACATCAGTGCGAGGTGACTTCAGTCTCGTCTTTACCGAAAGCGGTCAAACCGCTAGCCCTAGCTGACCACCCACACTCCAGTTCTCTGCGATTCTTGACAGATTAGCAGAAGCGCTGCTTCATTTTGGACAGTCGCAGGTTTGTTTTCCTCACCCCCCTCTCCCTTTTTAGCCACGTTCCTCATGGTAATGAAAAGAACCCGTTCTCTTCCGCCCCATTCTCTTATAATGGAAATCATGTGGCAATGAGCACGTCCAAATTCATTGTTCACCCAATGTCCCAACTAGCATACCAACAGCTCTGTGCTTATTTACCACAAGCAATACAATAGACAGAGATGAATGTGGGGGGAGGCAAGACGAAGTGAGTAAAAAAAGTGAGCCATCATGGCCTACCTGCATGACACCAGGAGTCATGTGAGGTATACTTATTAATCACAAAATGAATAAAGCACTTCCTTTTCCAGCACCAGTCAGCTGCACCTGAAGTTTATTTATATATATTTTCTTTATTAGTTATGACAAAATTAATTTAAAAGCAATGCTTGTTTGATGCCTTTATGCAAATTTTAGGACACTGATTTAGGCCTTTAAGAGTTCTTGGCCACAGTAATTCACGTGGAGCAGACAATCCTATCCGCAGTCACTTACGTAAATGTATTCATAAGTCACCAGCGTCAATCACAACAGACCGCGTCAGTTAATAGATACAGCCAACAACCAAGTTGCCGTAAGAGGTTGATAGAGCTTTAAATGGCAAATGAGTTTGAGGATACAGCCTGACACCGCAGAGGCAGAGCTAGTAACTCCATGATAGATGCTAGTCTTAAACAAGGCAAGATGGAGAGCCTTCTTTCCCACTGCCTTCTAAAACAAACAGAAACTAACAGGGACGTGCTTGCTTTTTGCTGACATGCTATGGAAAAGCAATAAAGATAAGGGAAGCTGACAGCAAACTCAAAAGGCCTGTTATCATGAGATATTGAGTGCTGGGGGGGGGGGGGGGTCCCTGGCTGTGAGAGAGGGAAGAGGGAAGAAAAAAATAAAAATAAAGAATATTATTTCCTCATGCAAGACGACTCCCAAAAAGACAACCCCCAAGGAAAAGCAAGCAATGCATTTCAAACATGGTAAAAACTTTTTTTTTTTGCCTTTTTTTTTACCCATCAGATTAAGAGATACCAGTCAATTTGTGATTTTTATCATGGGCAAAGTCAACACTCCCGCTTTTGACTTTTTTCTAAAATATAGCACACAGGGTAGCTTTATAGAAGCCTTCTTAGATCAAAGCCTTGATGGACTTCACACCTTGTCCGTTTGATAAGTGCCTCATAAAAATATCGAGCTGGGTCGGCTTTCATACACTCCTATATATGAGGGATTCCACACATCGCAACAGTTGTTGGGTGCGGTTGGTGACAATGGTGGGTGAAGCACAAAGGTCTTCATTAGAGACGGTGTCTGGCATTCCGGTGGGGCCAGATTTTCGCCTTAGGGCCAGAATTCTGATGAAGAAAGTCTTTTCAACGAGGTTGAGAAAGTGAACTTATACAAACCCTATGCAGATACACCCTCGGGGTGCCCAGCTCTTAGCTTAATCTGGGTGTTGAGTCCAGTGCAGGGGTGTGTCAGCATTAACGCACACCATGTTCCCTCACCAGGGCCATGAGTAACATGTTAGGATCTCATTTCAACACGTGGCAGTCGCATCTAAATCTGCCCATAATGACGTCTGCCTTGGTTCCTCCCAAGCCCAAAGGCATGTTAAGGTTCTGAATTATTACTATTTTTATTATTTTTATTTTTTTAAAAGCAATTTTCTGTAAAATTTAGCTTTTTAAGTTTACTGCTGCAAATCATCCATCAACTATTCAGCTTTCAGGATAATACCACCTTTTGCCATGTTTATGGTGAAATTAGTATAACTATTTACCATTTCTATCTTTGGAGTCGATATTCTCAGCCTGATTTTGGAAGATATTACAGAAACATTTATCAGTGCATAGTCATCCTATCATCATGAAACTTTGCAAAGTTTTAGGGGTGGTCACAAATCTCATTGTTGGATCCTGATATTTCATCATGAAAATTCTAAAATTTCTAGAACAAAAATTGGCTCAAAATAATCTTCCAACGGGTTATTTAGAATTCAAAGAATTATAACATCTTACTTGGTTCAGATTATAGACCATTACAAAATAATAATTTCCTCCATCTTGAATAAAGTATGCAAATGATCTTTTCCAGCACATACCTCAGGATAAGTTTGTACCTCTGAAATGATCTGGAAGACCAAAGATGTGTTTTTGGTGGAACATAACCTTAAAGCACATGGACCTGGATTTCTCCTCCGTGCTTTCTGGTTATATCTGATACTTGTGCCCATAGAGATCTTCCTTCAACTCCTCTTAGTAAAGGATCCATTCATAGGCGGGTTTACCAGAAGGCAAAGGGAGGCAAACGCTTGGGACCTCGTCCACCAAAGGCCCTCGTGAATTATTAGTTTCTTTTTTCTTTTCTTTTTTTAAAAATTTATAAACATTTTTCTTTGTCTCTCCAAACAAATTATAATCTGTAATAGATTAAAAATAAAAAAATAAAAATCTGTCTACATTTAAATGAGGGCCACTCAAATACAATATCTATATTTGCCAATATTTATTATCACCCACATTTCACAGTTAATGGACAATTTCACCTTGATCTCCCACCTCTGCATGCTGCATTTGCACCAAATCAAATGACATGGCAGTTTAAGTTACCATCAGAGACAGACAGTCACTATCTTTGTGAAGTGATGAAGCATTTTTGAAGTGGATTTGAGAAGAGAAAGTAGAAAAAGGAAAAGGAAAGTTTAAGGAAAGTTTGCCTAAACTGACAGTTCAACAAGTAGCTGATGTTACAACAGATGTAACGTTAGTTGACGAAGCTGAGCTAGCTAACATCAGCAGTCTTACTGCTGCCTCAGTCTATACTTCTAGCGATAGTGTGGTGAACCAGCGACAGTGAGGGAGGAAAGTGTCAGAGACGGCATCGACAAACAACAGCAGCCCACCACAAACCAGACTGCTCGAGCTCAGCATCCAGCAGCAGCAGCAAGTTCACCACCATCACAGTGACCTGAGCAGAGAGTCTGAGAGACTGCCATCATTAGTGACGGTACCCTGCGTTGTGGCCAGATAGGTTGACAGATAACGAGAGATAGGTCGACAGATAACGAAAGAACTGAAAAAATGAAAACGGACGGACAGATGGACAGACAGAATACTTCAGTCTTGAAAGAATTGTATTTGGGAAAGGTCGAGTCAAAGGACAATTTAGTTGATATTGAATAATGTCGCACAGTGCCCATTCTCCCTCAGCAGTGCGCAGCAACCGACCGCCCCACACACAGGAGGAAGGCCAGCACGAACCCCGCTGCACTTTTCAATCCACCCAGGCACACACTAACGCTGAAGTAATACTATATATCGTTCTTTACCAAGACAGTTATATTAGTGCAATATCGAGTACAGTATTAAGCAAATATGTTTTCAAGCTCACAAACTGCAGGATGTGATGTGGTATTTGCAATTCACAGGCCAAGCGGTCTATGCTGTAATTAATAAGGCATTTACATTTTGTCCAATTCGTGGTATGACCACTTACGGCCAGCCAATCAGAAGAACTATGCTAGAAGACTATCCAAAAACAAACAAGACATGCAACGTCACAGTACTCATGTTATGAAATAACATCCATGAAAAGAAAATTATTATTTCCCCCATGTATGAACTTAAAGTCAGCATACTAAGTTTGCCAGGTGGATTAACGAGAACGTGCACAAGGTCATTAAAAAGCGGATTCAAAAATGCACCAGGGAGAGTGACAGCCCATTACAGGAGCATCCTGCTGGCCGGCTGCCATGCAGAACCACAGCCAGGATTCAGCTGTAAAATGGCCTCGCTGTACACTCAGGCCCAGTGGAGCCACAAATAGCCCCTCTGCCAGCAGAGGAGCCCGAATACAGCACAGCTCTGCAGGAACGCGCACGGCAGCTGAGGCCTTGGCACCATCAGGGGGGTCTACCGTCCTTCAGGGGGGTCTACCGTCCATCAGGGGGGTCTACCCTCCCTCCGGCTCGCATAAATGAGCTCCTGTCGCAGGGCGGATTTCCACGCCTCTCTTTACTTGAGAAAAAATAAAAAATAAATAAAAAATCTTATTACAAGACAAAAACACTGGCTAAGACCAAAATTTTTTTGCAGTGTGCCAAATTGCCCTGACCCTACACTCACATTCTGGTGTACAGACTTGGCACAAATGTAAAACATACTCACTGGAAATGACATTAGAACTTTAACCTTTCAAAGCAGTTTTCAATTGGAAAAGGTTCCTGCGACTCGACACTAATTATAGCCGTCCCTCGCACAGGCTTGAATGGAGTACGGTTTCAGACGGCATATTTGACACACGTGTGGCAGAACGTACGGAGAACGCACAGTACAGCGAAGGCTGATGCACGCCCAGGGAACTGGCAAGAGCAGCAGAGGTTTTGAAAAGGTCAGCCTCAAACACCTTTCAGGCACAAGTATCCGCGTTTTTAATACAGGCTGATCACCGTCAACTATCCATTTCCCCATTCCAAAAGCCAACAAGGAAACTCCAGGGAGAGAGAACTACAGCACAACATAACCCCAGCTCTGTCATCTGTGATAAGGTCCCTGAGACACACAAGCAGCTTAAAAATAAAACAGTTTACAACTCCACCCTTTCTCCGTGCACCAAACCATCGTGTGAGGAATGCTTGGCCCAGAAATAAAATGTTTACAGATGCCATTTTACAGTTAAGATTGCAGGAATTTTCTCAGGAGGTAATTGTGATAAGGAGTGTTTACAGCTTGAGGTAAACCTTCCTGGGGGCGAGGGGTGGGCTTAAACCAACAAGGGTGTTTACTGCTACATCAGCGCCCCCTAGCTACTCAGCAGTTACGCATTTCCAGCTCCCCGCAGTGAGCGAGGAGAGTCTCCTCTAAACAGCAATAGCAATACGCTTAGTAAGATAGCTAGGCCACCTTCACGCTTGAAGCTTGTGTGCACTCTAGCAACAGTGCTTTCCTAAGAGAATGGTGACCTAACTACACATGAGCATATCCATTTGCATGCCCCATAAGGCCACGATCCGCTACAATTCCACGCAAAAACCGGGACGTGTAAGCCTGCAAACTGGACACTGAGGGAGGAGGTGGATCTGTGGACTACCCCGGGAGTTTAGGGGAGGGGGGGAGGCTCACGTTCTCCTGGAACACGAAGCAGCTGAGGAGGGCCGTGGCCTGCTCGGCGGTCAGGTCGTTGAAGAGGCCGTTGAAGATCATCTCCGTCAGCAGCAGCTCGTCCGCGCTGGAAGCACAAGCATCAGACGTTAGCGGAGAGACGCAGCGTTTCATCGGCCGATTGAGGAGGGAGAAATGAAGAAGTGGGGACCGGCTGTGGCAGACACAGCTGCACGATGTGGTGTGTTTGAGTCTGTGTGCACGTGTGTGTCTGCAGGGGTGTGTATATACAGTCAGGAAATGAAACGAACAAGATGTGCTTTAACTGCAGACTTTCAGCTTTAATTTGAGGGTATTTACATCCAAATCAGGTGAACGGTGTAGGAATTACAACAGTTTCTATATGTGCCTCCCACTTTTTAAGGGACCAAAAGAAATGGGACAAACTAACAATCACAAATCAAACTTTCACTTTTTAATACTTGGTTGCAAATCCTTTGCAGTCAATTACAGCCTGAAGTCTGGAACACATAGACATCACCAGACGCTGGGTTTCATCCCTGGTGATGCTCTGCCAGGCCTCTACTGCAACTATCTTCAGTTCCTGCTTGTTCTTGGGGCATTTTCCCTTCAGTTTTGTCTTCAGCAAGTGAAATGCATGTTCAATCAGATTCAGGTCAGGTGATTGACTTGGCCATTGCATAACATTCCACTTCTTTGCCTTAAAAAAACTCTTTGGTTGCTTTCGCTGTATGCTTCGGGTCATTGTCCATCTGCACTGTGAAGCGCCGTCCAATGAGTTTTGAAGCATTTGGCTGAATATGAGCAGATAATATTGCCCGAAACACTTCAGAATTCATCCTGCTGCCTTTGTCAGCAGTCACATCATCAATAAATACAAGGGAACCAGTTCCATTGGCAGCCATACATGCCCATGCCATGACACTACCACCACCATGCTTCACTGATGAGGTGGTATGTTTTGGATCATGAGCAGTTCCTTTCCTTCTCCATACTCTTCTCTTCCCATCATTCTGGTACAAGTTGATCTTTGTCTCATCTGCCCATCCTGTTTTGAGGCTCACCAATGGTTTACATCTTGTGGTGAACCCTCTGTATTCACTTTGGTGAAGTCTTCTCTTGATTGTTGACTTTGACACACATACACCTACCTCCTGGAGAGTGTTCTTGATCTGGCCAACTGTTGTGAAGGGATTTTTCTTCACCAGGGAAAGAATTCTTCTGTCATACACCACAGTTGTTTTCCGTGGTCTTCCGGGTCTTTTGGTGTTGCTGAGCTCACCGATGCATTCTTTCTTTTTAAGAATGTTCCAAACAGTTGATTTGGCCTCACCTAATGTTTTTGCTATCTCTCTGATGGGTTTGTTTTGATTTTTCAGCCTAATGATGGCTTGCTTCACTGATAGTGACAGCTCTTTGGATCTCATAATTAGAGTTGACAGCAACAGATTCCAAATGCAAATAGCACACTTGAAATGAACTCTAGACCTTTTATCTGCTCCTTGGAAATGAGATAATGAGGGAATAACACACACCTGGCCATGGAACAGCTGAGCAGCCAATTGTTCCATTACTTTTGGTCCCTTAAAAAGTGGGAGGCATATATAGAAACTGTTGTAGTTCCTACACCGTTCACCTGATTTGGATGTAAATACCCTCAAATTAAAGCTGAAAGTCTGCAGTTAAAGCATATCTTGTTCGTTTCATTTCAAATCCATTGTGGTGGTGTATAGAGCCAAAAAGAGGAGAATTGTGTCGATGTCCCAATATTTATGGACCTGACTGTATACGGTAAGTGTGTCCCCAGATGTGTGGGCAGACAGCAACACGATGTAGTGTGTATGTGTGTGTGTGTGTATGTATGTGAGTGTGTGTGTCTGCGCATGAGTGCAAGAGAGTGCGAGAGTGTGTGAGAGTATGAGAGAGTGTGTGTGCGTGCGTGTGTGTGTGTGTGTCTGAGTGTGTGTGTCTGTGCGCGAGTGTGTGTGTGCGTGAGGGAGTGAGGGAGTGTGAGAGTGTGAGAGTGTGAGAGTGTGAGAGTGTGAGAGTGTGAGAGTGTGTGAGGGTGTGAGGGTGTGAGGGTGTGAGGGTGTGAGGGTGTGAGGGTGTGAGAGTGTGTGCGTGAGTGTGTGAGAGTGTGTGAGTGTGTGAGAGTGTGTGAGAGTGTGTGAGAGTGTGTGAGAGTGTGTGTGAGTGTGTGTGAGTGTGTGTGAGAGAGTGTGTGAGTGTGTGTGAGAGAGTGTGTGAGTGTGTGTGAGTGTGTGTGAGTGTGTGTGAGAGAGTGTGTGAGAGTGTGTACGTGTGCAGGGCAGTGAGGACTCTGACCTGCTGATCTCGCAGGCCACACGGCCCTTCATCTCGATGACGTCGGAGGACGTGGCGAAGCCCAGGCGCCTCAGCACACGCTTCCGGCACTTCAGCTCGTCCATCTGCAGCACGGTGCGCGCCTTCTTCAGCTCCCGCTTCGCCGTCTTAATGTCCCCCGCGATCTGAGACACACACACGCCACGACGCACGCACACGTCAGAGAGGGGCCCCCCTGGCTGAGCGCCCGATGGCCAGCCCACACGCAGGAATCACAGACACTTCGCTTCAGTGCCGGGAATACAAGTCAACACCCGTGCAGACATTGATGGTTAAATCAAATGTTAAAAATCTTTACCCTTCAACTCCAGTGAACACCCTCACCATTACACCTTTCTTGTAAAACACACGATTATTAGTAACTATTCTGGACATCAATAACCAAAATGTGGGCCAACCAAGTGCCCGTGTACACAAATGACAAATTTTCACTTAACTTGCAGCTTCAGTGTATATGAAATGCTCTGACTCTCTGTTGCATGTATGCCACATCACCCTATCAGCCAAATCTTTAAAATTTGTTTTACTGCAGATACTGAAACAGCCAGCGAGAATAGGAAATATCTTGGGAACACTAGCCAGAGAAACCTTCATTCGGTTCCACTTCCTTGTGGGGATTTTGAGAAAATAAAGAACTAACAAACATTTAGATCGAAAGACAGAGGGTTCTGTAATTTGAGTGGACAACTGTTTATGGTTAAAATACAGTGGGGGGAAAACGAAAAAAGAAAAAGTTATTCTGAGAACAGCGATTGTCCTCGATTAACACCGTGAACCTAGGATCACAGGATCTACGCAAATCTCAGTGAAATACACAAAAAGGAAACCGCACTTTGCTGAAACCGCTATGTCAATAAGACCGGCTGAGAGAAGGAACACACTGTAGAGAAATACTGCTGTTCTACACAAACCTCAGAGATTCTAGATTCAGCAGAAATGCATGCAACTTACATTTACTGTGCTTTAGTGTCATTAAATATTAACAGTTTTGCTGATTAAAAAAACAAAAAAAACAAAACCCTACCGTTTAGAATCACCATTTTTTGTCTTTTTTTGAAATGAATATTATTTTTTTCACAAAGGTCGCATTAAATTGGTAAAAAAATACAGCCATGGAATTGATAATGTTTAAGTACACTTAACGTTTAAAAACCTTTACATATGATTGCAAATCCCCATTTTTAGCCACCGTTACCCCCTGTATACTAACACATTGTTACCACATTCTCAAGTAATCATGCCAATGTGCTATTTTTGTACAGAAACTACTCACATTATATTAAGCTCAGCTGAAAACAATTGTGTGGTTTAATGAAGCTAAAAATATCTTTCAGCTGCTAGTCTATCTAGGACACTGGAATTTCTAAAGTTCAAACGTGGTGTAAAAATGGCCAAAGAGAAAGCGATTTATTATAATAATTTTTTTACTCATTTAGAAGCCTTAAAGTTTCATACGCCACCGAGCAGAGCAAACTAACCAGGACGGAAAGAGTGGTAAACTGCTGAAAAGGATGAGTACACCACAGTCTAGTTTCAGGAACAAACGCCTCACAGGTCCCCAAGCTGGCTGCCTGATTCAACAGCACCCACAACAGCCAAACATCAGTTTTCTTCTGTTACAGTAAAGAGGGGACTCTGGGATACTGGCTTTATTTTAATCTTTTATTTTAATGTGAATGCATTTAAAATTCTTATCGCATTGTGTCTATTTTTATGTGTGTGTGTGTGTGGAGAGGTTGGGGTTGGGTATTAAAGGTGTGTGTGTGTGTGTGTGTGTGTGTGTGTGTGTGTGTGTGTGTGTGTGTGTGTGTGTGTGGAGAGGGACCCACCTTTGCCTTCCTCTCACAGAGGTTGTAGACAGACTCCAGGTTGGGGTCGTTGTGCAGGGGGTGGGAGTACATCCTGTGCTCGAAGGCCTCCACTTTTTGGATGACCTTCTTCAGGCCCGGGTCTTTGATGCCCATGTCGTCGATGGGGTCCAGGACGGGCACGCCGTCAGGAAAGCGCTTCTGCACCTCCTGGAGGAGCGCAGAGGGAAGAGACTCCTGTGAATCTAGGGCCACGAGGATCCCAAAACCAATTCTGTCACGAGCAAAGATTGGCTATGCAGGAAACCACTTTGTCTCTACTGACTACTGAATTTTTATGGCAAAAGTCTGTAAAACAGCAAAGGTACAAAATTCTAAATGACAATTCTATGGCAAGCCAACCATATTGTGACCATTATTTACACGGTAAAGTTTTGGCAAGCCAAATATAAATTTTAGTGTAGAACATTGCCAAATAACTTATTTTGGCATTATAGCAGAAGATGGCCTTACAAACAATCCTATGTGAATTGCACCTTATCCGACCTGTACTGCAGTTTTTTTTCCATGACCCCGGTAGGCACTTTTTTGACTTGGGATAACAGCGTCGGCTACATAAAACGTAATGTAACGCAAGGTGAAAATACGAGGCAGGTAAGAGCCGGGGATTAGCGCAGCACTAGCGCCGGGCTGTAGGAGGCGCTCACCTGGATGGACTTGAGCACGCTCTGCCTGTTGTCCGGAGGCCGGAGGTCTTTGGGGATGTACAGGCGCACGGAGCTGATGGTGGTGAGGAGATGAAGCATGACAGGAACCACCTAAACAGAGAAATAAATCCATCTTCAGAAACAAATTAAGGCTTGGTCACAGCCAGACACACAATACAGGACTGTCCAGTGCGATTATGTTACTTTATTGCCTCGAAAATAAACTGTCCCATGCTGTTCAAACAATGCCAACTGACATTTTGTTTCCGCTGACGTATCTAATCACTCTTGCTTACATTTAGTACAGCAGCTGTGTATGCAGGCTGATAAGCAGTGTTTGTTATGTGTGAGTTATCATATTCATATTTGAGAAATGTAATGTACCGCCAAGCTATCACTATGAAACTATGCACAGTCTGAAACTGTAACCTTTTGTGCTACCATTTCTACCAGGCATCATTTGAGAGAATTTACTTCAGTGAGGACAAAGGCATAAAATGGAGGAGGGGAAAAATGTTTTATTTTTATCTTATCCAATTTTTTATCTTTAACCCTTTCAGTCCCAAACCCAATGGGAAGAGGCTCCACCCAAATGGGTTTTGGTTTTGTTTGAGAAAATTGAGAAAGTTGAGAAAATGTAATGGGGGATCAAAACAATCGTATAGCAGTCATTTTGACTGGTTGAAATGGTATATGGTTGAGAGTACAATACAGCACTCTTGGGATTTTACAGTAGTTATGCTCAAGTGCGTATGCCAGTCTTGGGATTTTATAGTAGCTACGCTCGAGTGCGTATGGCAGTCTTGGGATTTTACAGTAGCTACGCTCGAGTGTGTATGGCAGTCTTGGGATTTTACAGTAGCTACGCTAGAGTGCGTATATATATATATTATCCTTGTTTCGATCTGTTGTTATTATACAAAGTCTAGTTATAGAAATAGATGTAATCCTGTGATGTCTGAGATGCAGTGCTGGTCGGTGCCACATGGCTGAAGGCCTCTGGTCAGCTGTGGAGATAACTCAGTGATCTGAGACCTTGATCCATCTCTGGCCTCCCTTCATGCTGCACGGAAAAGGGAGTGTCGCCCTTTGTGCCACGGATAACCTTACTGAACCTAACGCTGAACAGACTGGCCCTGCGCTCCTAACACAGGATCTGGTGATTCTCATGACAACCTTTTTGAGACTATACAATCTTGATTAGAATACAACTTAACTTTCGATGTAGTATTTATCATACTGTATGAAATAATATTTTGATCGTAAAGTGATTCTTTATTTCTTAAATTAAGCCTGATAATTAGATTAAAACTCATTTTTATCTACCAAGAGTCTCCTTCGAGTTATTCTGGCTCACTACCGGATGAGTTTGCACCGGAGGTGACGGTTACACGGACACAGACCTGCATCTCGCCCTTCTCCCCGCTCTTGGCGGGTTTGGCGGACTCCGTCGCCGCGTTCTTCACGCTCTCCTTGCTGCAGTGCACCAGAACCTCCACCACGTACAGGGGGTCCAGCTCGCCCGTGTTCGCCTGGAGGACACACAGCACGTCAATGCCAATACAGCAAAACCTGAACACACACACATCCTTCATCACTACTACAGCTAAATTGAAGAGAGTTTATTTTTGTTTGTTTAGTTTTTTTTAAACATACACTGAAAGGCACAAGAATGTGGGAAATGTATTCTGTACCATTAATAGCCCCATTCTCCAAACAGAAAAAGCAGAACATTGGTCTTCAAATACAGTAATTTATACCAGGACTTACCTTGACATTTGCTTTTTTTGAGAAATTAACTACCACTCCCCAGCCAAAGTCATCACTTTCATTCTTCACCTGTCAAAAATATTTCAGTTTTCATTTTTTAACATTGAAGTTTGATGCCATTTACTAATATACGACTGACTAAAAGCAAGAACGACAATCTGAGAAATATGTGGTAATATAGCTCTAAAGAGTCTATTTTCAATCTCTTTGAAATGGAATACCTGTAATGACGGATTTAACAATCGGCATTAAATAGTTTCAAATAGTATCAAGAAACAGTATGACAAAGAAAAACATTTGAAACAATCCATCCATAGGGTAAGCTGAAGAATACATCATTCTGACAACACCCTAAACGACTGACGCAGACGCCAAATTAATTCATGGATCATTAAATGAGATGGACAGAGGAGACAGAATGACCGCAGACGCAACTTTAATGGAGTCATGCAAAGCATTGTGGGATGCTCGGGAGGATTCAGAACTCAGAAACAAGCAAGTCGTGTGAACTTCATCCGAATGTTCCGTCAAGAAATGTGGTAATAAACAGTTCCGTGAAGAGACATTCATTTTGTCCTTGAAACATGATAACAGGAAGAAACTACAAGCACAAAACAGACAGGGCCACAAACAAATTCTACCCAGAGAACGCTTCCTTCCAGACAAAACAAATGTTTTCCGTAAAACATAAATGATCCTTTTCATCTTGCATTGTTTTCAGTAATTCACTTTATTTACTTGCACCCACACACATAAGGCGGCCATTTTGATTTGGGTTTACCTTGACCAGCCTTCCGGGCTGCAGAAACGGCAGGCAGTATTTGGGCTTGTGGATGTACTCCTCGATCTCCTTTCCGAGCTTGACCAGCTGCTGTCGGATCTTGTAGTAGGTCACCACGCTCTCCTCGTTGGGGATTTCGATGGCGTTATACTGCGCTTCAAGTTTACCCATTTCTACAAGAAAAAAAACGTGACATTGCAGGCCTGAAAGGCGACACACAGCCTCTCCTTAAGCAACAACGACCCCTGCTTGTCGACCAGCAGCACACAAGTTTGCCTGCAAAGCTGCACACAGGAGTCTTCCTCTGACTCATGTTCGTGCTAGCGCGACTGTGCTAACTGCACTGTGCCAAGAAGCCATGGCTGACAAATGACTGCAGTAAACACAGATTATAACAAGCTTTCTTCACACACAAATCCATAGAGAAGCACAGGACATTTCAGAGAGGAAACGGTCGGTTTGGGGAAACCTGGGAATGGGCTGTCAGTCTGGGACTCACTCTCTATGACGCCGGGCACGGCCCTATAGTGCTGGAACTGGTAGAAGGACTTCTCCAGCATGTACTCTGGGTTGATCTCCTCCACTCGAAGCAGGTTCATCACCATGTTGTAGGTCAGGTGGAAGGCGCTGTTCAGGGGGTCAGCTGATCCCTGAGGGAGGTCACATGGCAGGAAGGTTTATATAAAAGTAATGCTCAGCTGGCGAGCAATCACTCCAGTGTCATTTTCAGGTTTATTATTTATTAACTTACTTAAGGGAAATCAACCTCATAACTCTTATACAAATTTGGAAAAAGGGCAGTATCTGTAATATGGTTAAACATATACACATGCAATTAGCATGAAATAAAAGCTGAAATATTCATCTTTCTGATCTCAATTCAAATGCATTCACTACATAGCAAAAATACCTTTCACTCTACTGTTCCCATTCTTTTGGAAGGCACTGCATAAAAGAATGTTCCACATTACACAGTCCTTTAAGAAAATGAATTGCCCTTGGACAAGTTCCTGAACTGTTCAAAGGTTATCAACAGATATTATTAATCAGCAACAGACATGGGTCAAATAAATACTTTAAGGAACCATAAAACTGTTCTGCAGACTGAAAACTTAAATAAACCTCCAATTGCAGAAATATTCAGCAGAATTTTTATTCCGGCAACAGAAGATTGCTGTACAAGCTGTTTTTGATTAGGTGGATGAGTACTTTCTTACTTTGAACCACACGCTCATGAATGCCCCCATAACTGTAATGATAAACTCTGCAACTCATCAGAAAATGATTGTCAAAACTACCCTTCACCTTCACCAAAACGTGCATATAAAAATAAATAAATAAATAAATAAATAACAAAAAATTAACAAGGTTTTATGTATCGTTACGCAACATATTTTGTCAAGCATTTGCATGGATTTGCAATCTTATCGTTGTCAAAAGTGAAAGCCTTTCAAATGCATGTTCCGCTTCAGGTCTTATCAGCAGACCTTTTCTGCCTGTTTTTATTATGTAAAATGTGCCAAAGGTCAAGTCAGACCAAACAGAAACCTTGCCTCACTGTTAGCAATGAGGAAATGACACAGAAGAAATGACCCCACAGAGGCGAATGTAAAGTGACCTTGGCTATGACACCATTTCCTGCACTTTGTACTTTTTCAGTTCCATGTGCTCTGAAAGAACTCACCCAAGTATGGCTTACACACTTTCTTTAGGGCAGGGATGAGGTGACTAATGATGTCAAATGAAAAACACAATGGCAAGTGAGGGAACACATGCAAAAAGAGTGCCTTGGATATTCATGGCAAATTCATTTCAGTACAATTCCCCCTGGGGGAAAAAGAATGCAGCCCAAATTCAATTTTAGATATATTAGCCAAACATAACTTGGATACAAAACTGAATGTCAAAACTGAATGTTCAAAAACATGGCATTAAAATGATTAACTCTGGTCACTTTTCTCAGTTGACATGTTGCCATAGAGCAATGAAATCCCTCTTGCATAAAACATGTCGTTACAACGGTGACAGTTTTAGAAGCAGAAATTTGGACAAGATTGGGAAACACTTACTGCCCCATCCAACTACAATAGAAAGAAAAACTAAATTAATAATGAGGAATGATATATTATTTCCTATAAATAAATAAAAATGTGTAAGAATTTCTCACAATTTGGTAGCCAATTGTACCCTATCTAATCCAATTAGTGTTAGCTGGGGATACACTGCTTATGACCCCATCCCTTCGGCGGCCCAGGGGGAGAACAGCACGCCTTCTTCAAGCCGTCTCGTCTCACGGCCTGCGACCGTGATTCCGAGGCGCACCGGGGTGCACGCACGCGCCAGTCCCTGCTGAGTCTCTGCTGAGTCTCTGCTGAGTCTCTGCTGAGTCTCTGCTGAGTCTCTGCTGAGTCTCTGCTGAGTCCCTGCTGAGTCCCTGCCTCGGAGCAGCGAGCCAATTATGAAAGCCGGCCAAACTCAGCTTTTGACAGGACCGGGAATCGAACCCCGGTCTTCGGTGTGCAACTGTAACGAACTGATGCTTGCATCAAGGTCCGTTACTTTAGCTATGCGCCACCATGGCTCCTGATGATACTTTTTTTACTTTTACTTTATCCAGAATAATAAGCCTCTCTCATATACAGACCTTTGTGGAAAGCGGTTTCAGAGCCCAGTACAATGATAGACTGAAATATATATTTTGACTGAGGTATGAAGTAAACCCGCGTACCTTGAGCAGCTGCTTTCCCACCGTTGGGCTCATCTTCTCGTCCACCATGAAGATCACGATCCCTCTCTCGTCCATGCCTCGCCTACCAGCCCGGCCAGACATCTGAATGTACTCCCCGGAGGTGATCTGCAATGCCCACCGAAAAACCCAATTAACCCCTCCATTTCATCCTCCATTTCACCCCTCCATTTCATCCGTTTGCCCGATTCAGGACACCCACTCGCATTCACGGGCCTGTACCATACTGGGAACGTCAACTGTCAATCTGAGTGTTTGGAATAGCACGTGTGCAGCCAGCCACCTGCAGGCCGGCAGCTGAACTGCGCAGTAAACGCACTGGAGGATGACCCTTCATGGCCAGCCAAGTCAGGCCGGCCGCCTAACTGACCAGTCGCCATTTTAGGCAGGAGAACCCAGCCAACTGAAACCCTCTGTTCTTTGGCAACGCTCTCTACTGCAACGGCGCTATAGGCAATTGCACAACTGCTGCTAGAGCCACCAGAAGCAACGTGCAACAGCATTCCGCATTTAAACCTCATCGCACAAAAAAAAAAAAAAAATGGCGTACAGTGTGGTTAACAGTTTAACCGAAGGGTATCTTTAAACCAAATCTCACAATTATCACAGAAAGGCTATTAATCAAAACAACAAACCGCTGAGGACTGAATTCTGTGTGCCAACGGGCGTGAAACGTCAAACGTATCACTTTCACCATCTTACCCAGCGGAAGTCTTTTCCGTCGTACTTGCGAGCGCTCGTGAACAGCACTGTGCGGGCCGGCATGTTGATTCCCATGGCAAAGGTCTCCGTGGCAAACAGGGCCTAGAAACAGACAATTATGACCATTACCAACTGCCATAATACAGAACATCCACCCCCAAGTTTCACCACTGATGAATTCCACAATGAGAGAAGAGATTGCCAAAGCAACGGCTGTGCGATACAGCGGTCGCGGTACATCGAAAATATATATATATATATATATATATCTCTGGCAGGTGGTTATAGGTTCTGTTCCTTCTTTTCGTCTTAAATCATAACTGATACGGTAACGTCTCCAAACCTCAGTGAGATGCTTCCGGGGGAGAAAATAAATAAATAAATCACATCACTTACGTTTGCGCTCTTTATCCTTGTAGTCATGTTTTTATCTACCACATGGAAACAGCATGGCCTTGTTGCTGTCATATCAACATTGAAAAGATACGAGTGACATTTTTTTTCCCCCTGGAAGCATTTCTCAACTTTTTCAGAAAATTGAGGTGTGCTACCGCATCAGGTATGACTAAGAAATGGAACACTGCATGCCGCGGATAGTTGTCACTGTGCTAACAAACTAAAAAACTAAAACCGCGATGGCAATATCACCAAGCCCTAGCCAAAGCACAGTTAACAATAACAATAACAATTCAGTACGTATAATTAAGGGCAGAAACAACTTAAAAAACAGAACAGAAAAAATTACGGGTTTCCTAAACTAACCACAATCATGAGAAATAACTTGTATAAAGCCCCCTCAGAGTCAGGCTCCAGGCTCCATGCTGAAATGATGACACTGACCTTGATGAGGCCTTCAGAGAAGAGGATCTCGATGGTCTCCTTCAGGATGGGGAGCAGGCCTCCATGGTGAATCCCAATGCCGCTCTTCAGCAGGGGCAGGACGTGCTCCACCTTACACACACACACACACACACACACACACACACACACACACACACACACACACACACACACACACACACACACACACACACACACACACACACACACACACACACACACACACACACACACACACACACACACACACACACACACACAAAATCAGCCAAACACTCAAAATGACATCAGTTATCTAGCTGTGACTTACAGTTCATTAGACTTAGCAGGGGACAGGGATAAATTACCCGCTGCAGATATCATGCCTACAATGGGACTTGAAGCAGCAACCTTCCAGGTCCCAGTTTATTTACCTTACCCACTAGGCTACAGGCTGAACAAAGAACATCAAGATTGCTGCATGAAATAACTGCCAAATGAGGAAGGATGCGGGGTGTGTGTGCATAGCTTCACGTGTTATGATGTTAGCCTAACATCCCCACCCAGTTGGTGAAGAAACAGTACTGTTGTAAGCTGCACTATATCTATCCTATTACAGGGGCAGCCTGTAGCCTAGTGGCTAAGGTACATGACTGGACCCAGAAGGTTGGTGGTTTTGCCTTGATAGGATCAACACAGCAGTTGGGCCCTTGAGCAAGGCCCTTAACCCTGTATTGCTCCAGAGGTTGTCCTATAGTATAAAAGAGTTGGCTAAATAACAACAAAATATTTAAATTTTACACTTCTACGTTCTATTATTCAGTAGCCAAGCCAACAGACTTATCCTTGGACCTTTGATCACTGGGGGAAAAAAAAAAAAACACTGAATCGCCCACATACTGTACATCCACATTGGGATTAAAACTGGACAGGAAAACTTAACAACCAAAACAACCAGAAAAGATAATCTTGTGCAATGTCAGCACCAAGAAAATGCTGGCTATAATGCACTAACTACGACCACATGGGCTGTGAAGCCAAAATCCAGATGTACCAGATCTGACATGAGGAAATCAACAGCAGGAACTCGTGACTCAAGAGGAAGCGGATCTGTATCGCGGTCACATTCCATAAAGCCGCGAGAAGCCATCAGATACATACTGTTCAGACGCCAGAGGCCAGGGGAACTTCGGCTAAAATGAGGACGTGGAAATGTGATCGATGAGGCTCGCTCATTTCTCATTCGACCAAAAAACTAAATAAATAAAATAAAATACAATAACCCCAGTGTCTGCTCGATATTTGCAGCAGATTATTACTAGTCTCAGCACACAGACCATCTCTCCATTTTAAATCTGTATGACCTCTCCTGTGCAAAGGGCTGTTGTATACACTTGCTCAGAGACTAATGCTCAAACTGCCGCCCCTCTGTCCCAAAAGGAAAGCGTATACCCATATTTATCCAAACTCGTATGAAATTACACAGTTTGGCGGAAATCTGACTTCAATTTGTTCTCAACACATCCGGTAAAACCAATACCTGTGGAAGCTTCTTGTCTTCGTCTGACAGGCAATCGATGGCATTGTTAAACACCTCCTCCACAAGTTTCTTCTCTTCATCTGCAATATGGATGACACAAGATAAGCAGCTCCTCTGTCTAATTTCAAATGGCATCGAATGAAAAAAATGGCTGCAGTGGAATCCCAAGACCAGATAGCGCAGTTTTTGCAAACCGGACATACAAGATGCTAGGATCCAAATATATCTTATTCAATATCAATATACCATTATTTGACTCAAGCTCATTAACTTTCATCAAAGTATGCAAAAAAAGTATGCAAAGTATCCTGCACACACATAAATCTACATCAGCTGATGAGCAGACCATGACTCACCAGTGTTGAAGTCCAGCTTTGCCACCTGTAGTGCATAGGCCTCGCACTCCTTCTTACTGAAGCTGAAGATGATGACCGGCTGGAAGTTTCTCTCCATGATCATCTTCACGATCTTAAAGACATTCGACGGGCCTGCGAGGGAAACGTTCCATACTATTTTATGCACCAAGCACATACTGGTCCAACTAATTCCAGAATAGGACTTGCCAAATACTATTCAATTTGCACCCACACCGTATAATCTTGTGGTCTCTCGTTTCATTGTCCATTCTCCTGCCATTGTATCATTTCAATTAACAATGAAAACGACAACATTTCAAACACAATGCTTCAATAGTTCCTCTTCCATGTTAACCTTTCACATATACTGTAGAAATAACCAAATTCATTCAATGTTTATTTTTCTGCCTGGAGGGTTAGCCCCCACCCGACCACACCCCACCCAACACACCTCTTGTTCCTCCCTTCCGGCCTTTGGGGTCCCACTTCCCCCCACCACTCCCCCCAGAGTCTCCGGTGTCTCTCAGCACCTGCATAGCCGTGTTGAAGTTGTCCTCACGGAATTCTCCCTGGAAAACCGAACAAAGGATGCCTTAATAAAGACTTCTGTTTCTCTGAAACAGAAGCATGCATTTTCTAAATGATGAGTCAGACATTTTAAAGTCCTTGCATCTCGTTATTGAGCTACTGCTAATGCATGTCTACGTCTCAAACAGAAACACCCTCATAAAAGCAGCGAATTGCACAACAGTCCGTCCTTTCACTTTGACCACACAGTTTCAATCCAAGTGCATTTGCTGGTAGGAAGCCATAAATTATGCATGACTATAGCACAGACTACTTCCATATCCCCTAAAATAGTTCATTAACCTTGCAAAACATTATAGGTCAAGGAAGTCAAGCATATTTATGCAAAAATGAACTTCGGAATAAACTACATGGATAAACTAACATCTTAAATGTGCTTCTAGACTTATGATGAATCGAACACATGCATTGAAATTGCAGATTTGGGTCAATTTGGGTCAAATAAAGATGATTTCAACAGAAATAAGGGATGAATTATATCCTCTGGTGTTTGAGTGCGTCAACAGAGCTTGAACAGGAGATCAACTTCCTGGAATCTCTGAGTCATCCAGGAAAATATCTTCAAGGCATATTGGCACTGGCAAGGAAATCTCTTCCAAAACGAGACATGACACGAGTAACAGGTTTGCTGACTGGTGACTGCAAATACACACCTTAAATGATCTGAACTTCCACAGTGTGTCAGAAAATCAACTGCAGAAAGGTTCAACGTACTGCACATACTAAGCAGCTTTGTAAAGAAACACCACCATGGGTATATAAAAAAAAAAAAAAACATCTTTACACTAAAGCAACAATGAAGACTATTAATAGACTACTCAACAAATTAATGACATAACTACAGTGTAATAGTAATTTATGTTAAAATACTGGTTACCTAAATCTTAAGTAGTGATGTTTTACAATTTAATTCAAAGGTTAATAAAATTTTGTGAGAGACAGTGTCTTTGCAAGTAAAAGGAAGTAAAAGGAAATTATATCCGATAATGCAGACGAGTGTGAAAAATTAGCTACTGAAAAAAAAGAACTGAACAATGACAGGCAATACTTACATTTTTAATATCGCTAACTTGAGGCATATTAAAGATAAACAAGAACTTAATCCGCATTTAAGCAAACTCACGTTCTCGTCCACGACAAGGTGAAGTCCGTCGCCACCTGCTGGAAAGATGTAGTGTTGCAGTGGAGTGGGGCGGTAGTCTGTGTAAATCACGTGACATGGCTGTGGAGACAGGATTCAGAGGAAGAAAATACTTGCAGCAAGTGCTATGTAGAAAATAAATAAACACACAGCATCTCATTACCTTAGACTGGCGCACTGCAAAAACAGCATGACGCAGAAAGGTCTTTAACCGGTCAACAGACAGAATTCAGTCCCTACCCGCGATGTTAGTAATATTAACACTGATCCCCAAGCACACTTGGTGAGATTACGACAAGTGAATGCTGGAAATGCACAAGTGGCTCTAGACCAGGGGTCTCAAACTCTGGTCATGAAGAGCTACTGGGTCTGCAGGTTTTTGTTTTCACCTTAAAGGAATAGGTCATTTTGGACTCAGTCAAGAGAGGACATGTCACTGAGCCTTTTTCAATGGTCTTGTAACAATGTATTAACACAAAAACTCTTACCTATTGTACCTTTAAAATCAGGACCCTGTCAAGACCCGGGTAACCAAGTGGCGAGTTAACTGTGAAATGAACTGCTCTAACTGATTAATATGCAGAGTAGCAAGGAAAACCAGCAGACTCAATAGCCCTCCAGGACTAGGGCTGGAGACCACAGCTCTAGACAGAGGAGCATTTAATTTATTCTGGAGGAAATGGATAAGAGAACACACCTGCTTGTGAAGATGGCAGATCCACTCGGCGAACTGCCTGGCATTGGGGATGGTTGCGGAAAGGAAGACGTAGTGCACGTTGTCCGGGAGGAGGATGATGGTCTCCTCCCACACGACACCACGCTCTGCAGAACGACACACGCTCCTCTGATCACTTTCTCACCTCTGCAGTTACAAAACCTCTCCAGCAAGAGTGCAGCGCCCTTGATGTGGGTTTGTGAGAACTGTAAGAGGCACTCTCACTTCAGTATGGCCATGCCTCACATTTCACACACTGTTGGGGCTAGAAACAGTGTGGATAGGGGCAAGTTGGATAACCAAATAATTGAAAATAGCACAGCAGAGTCTAGGAAAGATGCAAAGTTATTAAAAATATGCATCATATTATGTGCATTTATTGAAAATCGCATCATTTTAATAGCTCAATAAAACCAATCTTAACAGTATGCTGCTGAATTATCGCGCACAGCTTCAGAACAAACGTGTAAATGTCAGCACAAGTATATGTTTGACTCAATTAGTTTTGTTCAGAGTGAAACATTTTGTACACAGAAAATGAAAGACATGGAAATTGCTTTCTCATGAAAAAAAAGAAAATAAATCACTGGATAAATCGACTGATATCATGCATAGGCCTGACAATTAAATACAATACTAAAATTATACTATTATTAAGTTAACATTAACAACTGATGCGGTGGTTTGAAAAGCTACAAAATAATTTACTAAATAGTAAGCTACTTTTCCCCTTCAGATAATAATTCCATTTGTCATTGAAAAGAATGGGAAAAGTTGTTTAAATGGGCAGCCATCCAAATCGTTTTTACACCGAGTGGTGTACAACAGAAGACCGAAACGAACCCAATCATTTCTCTTTATGATTTATGATACACAACATTCAGCTCAGAAGGTAAGAGCAGTCTGGCAGTTGGAGGGTTGCCGTTTTGATTGGTTGAATGAGAGACATTATTTGTAACGCGCTTAAAATGAAAGTGCTATATAAACGCAGTCCATTAACCATCCATCCATCCATCCATCCATCCATTATCTGAACCCGCTTATCCTGATCAGGGTCGCAGGGGGGCTGGAGCCTATCCCAGCATACATTGGGCGAAAGGCAGGAATACACCCTGGACGGGTCGCCAGTCCATCGCAGGGCACACACACCATTCACTCACACACTCATACCTACGGGCAATTTAGACTCTCCAATCAGCCTAACATGCATGTCTTTGGACTGTGGGAGGAAACCGGAGTACCCGGAGGAAACCCACGCAGACACGGGGAGAACATGCAAACTCCGCACAGAGAGGCCCCGGCCGACGGGGATTCGAACCCAGGACCTCCTTGCTGTGAGGCGGCAGTGCTACCCACTGCACCATCCGTGCCGCCTGTCCATTAACCATTTACCATTAATTTCATCATCTCATTTTGAGAGGAGGAAAAGAAACATGAACTCAACTTATATTACTCCATAGCTAGCAAGCTAATCAGCGGATCTTACCGGAATCTCTCATGTAATGAATCTCATCAAAAACGACCCAAGCCACCTCCCTCATGACCTCCGACCCTCTGTACAGCATGCTTCTCAAAATCTGCAATAAGCAAAACCACAAAGCTTAGAAACAGGGTCATAAGTCACAACAAAGAGAAAGCTTGACATTTCTACAGTAGAATTCAAAGTTAAGACACTGACGCTGTATATCACAACCTCAGCTCGCACAATGTTTTTTATGTGAACTGTTAGTCGGTATTATAGAAAAGCAGAATATGTCCATCTGCACCGACACAAATCAGAACCGAAGCTCACTTCAGTGGTCATGACCAGGCAGGAGGCGGTGGGGTTGATGGTGACATCACCGGTCATGAGGCCCACATCCTGGAACTCTTCGTACATCTCCCGGTATTTCTGGTTACTGAGGGCTTTGATGGGACTGGTGAATATAACCCGCTGCTTCTCTCTCAGAGCCAGGGCAATGGCATATCTGAGCGGTAACAAACGCATACACTTTTGTTTTAAAACTGTGAGCACACAAGACAATTTAAAAACATTTTCTGCACGTTCCATTCGGAATTGACTCACCCAGGTCTATTGCCTCCTACTGCCGAGGACATGCCTCTATACTCAAGATGCGGGTTGTCTACTTGTTGCAAAAACTACAACTACTTTCAAAGCCCATCTCAAGACATACTTCTTTAGGCATGTCTCTCATGCCAACCAATGCCAAATAATTTTTAAACGCCATTATGACCTTCATAGACATCACAAATCTATTTTTCTTCAGGTTAAAAGCAGTCTGCTAGTAGAGTTCACAGACGGTACCGTTTGGGCTAGAACTCTTTTCCTTTCTGCCTAAGGCATACTTACTCTGCGCAGACAGTCTTGCCAGCAGAGGTGTGGGCAGAGACCAGGACAGACTGGTTGTTGTCAATGCAGAGAATCGCCTCCCTTTGGAAAGGATCCAGAATGAAAGGGTACTCCTGCGCACAAAAAAAAAAAAAAAAAAAAAGGCGACAAGCTTTATGACAACCCACTGGAACACTGCGATTCTCACAAATTCAAAAAGATGTTGCTAGTTACTAGGCGTTACACATTCTCCGTTACCTTAGCTGCTTTCCCAACTCGAGGCTTCAGCTGTGTGTAATCCTCATCGGCTGGCAGGGCCACCTGATTGAGAGGAGAAACCAATCAGCAATCCTTCTGCAGCTTATGTAAATGACATTTCTGAACATAATTAATTTCTCCATAGACGTACGTCACGGTTCATTTTACGTACCTCATGAGTGCAGCCCTCCACCGTCTCAACCTGCTCTACCTTCACTTTGGGCATCAGGTCTGCAAGACTACAGGAGATTGATCAATTGCTTACTACATGGTTTGCCGAAAATCTATTCACACAAACACGCAACGGTGCTGAAGTACAGGTAGGATTATTATCAAAAGGAATGACCACCATGGCGTTTTAATAACAAATAAGGATACCTAAAAATTGCCTCGAAAAACTGACACCTCTCTGGAAGCATATTGCTATCCTTACTTTATTTCCTCTGCAGACACCGTCTCGAGCTTGGGCTTCTTCCCAAAGATGACCTCGTCCGGGCCATCGTCCAGGTCTTGCTTGCCCTGAGCAGCAGAACTGTGTTCAGCCTTGTCTTTTCCATGCTGACCGTCTTTTCTGGAAAGCAAGTCAATACAAATCTCAAAATTGAATTCTCACATAAGACTCTGGCAACACGACCCTGAAGAAACATTAGGCACCTTGCAGCGTACCTAAATAAGTAACCGCTAAACTACAATTCGACATAACGCACATAGCCCCTTTCATTCTTCAATCATAGCTTACACCGGCAAGCACTGATAGGTAGCTCATAGGTAGCATTCTAGCAAGTCAGCTCGGTGATCGAACAACTAAATATCAAACTCAGCGGACTGTCGCAAAATAACCTTATCCAAGTAATGAGATGTACACGCTCTGTCGACAACGTAGCGGCAACTAAATCGCATTTTACAATGTGTTTTGCTATTGTTTTGCCATTTCAGACCATGTGTCATTTTGCTATCTAGACTAGCAAGCAAGCTAACGGGTAGCTATAATCACCCGCACATGTTTTGGTCTTAGGACACACGTATAGATAATTACACGCGCGTGTTAAAAAAAAAAATACAGCCCAGCAGCCAGAGGAACCAAGATTTCTATCTTACCCTGGAGGTGTTCCAGTACCAGTGCTTTTTCGTTTCTTAGAGGATAGTTGTTCCTCCTCAAAAACACTGAACAGCTCATCTCCAAAGGCGTCCGCCATTGTTGCTGACTGCAACGCTGCTTCCGTGAGAGTAAAAAAAAAAATATTTCCGCTACGGAAAGTGGTGGGGACCAGTCTTCACACGTCGTTTTCAAGTGGGTAACTCTACACCAATACATACTCAAATTGCTGCGTTCCTTTTTATTTGCGTTTTTATCGTAATTCATGTATCAAGTCAATAAACAAGCAAAAAATATAGCTAGAAATGTGTTGCACAGAACCTGGTAGAGCATTGTAAGGAGGATAATCTTCTATGGGCAGGCAAAGACCAAGAAAGACTGCAGTAGAAGTCAGTATGAGGGTAAGTTAATTTGGCAACCCCTTTGTGTATTTAAAATATGAAGTACAGATGCAATATGAGAAAGAAAGTACAGTCATGCTCTGTTAGGCCTAAATCCAACCTGTACAGATCCATTGGTCTTCATTTGATGTAGACTAGCGCAATTAATAGAGTGGGCTATCCAGATGATTTTGAAATCATTGAATATATGCTGAAGTAAAGCAGTGACCTCCAGTCAGAGCTTGTAGATACTTTTAAACAAAGTTTCCATCAGCACACACTTCAATACATTCTGAGGATATTTTTAACTGATCATTGGTTGTGGTGGTTACTCCCTGGATTTTTATGACCCAACTGCAACTCCATGGCTATCCAAGGCCCAGAAATAGTGGCCTGAAGCCACATCAGATGTTGCCAGAAGGTACTGAAGGCAAGCAACAAGTATCAGAATGCTTTGGATAAGATAACCATCTTATGATCATCTGGGAAAACACAACCTCTGCAATCTATTGTGTTGTGCCATTGTCCGTAAGCTGTGTACTCTAAGGCGCTTCATCAAAAGGCACACTTAATATGATCCATCTGGATGACCAGAGACAAGGAAACATTTATATTCTGTGTACCTACTCATTACATTTTTACAGGTCAGAAGAAACCAAAAAAAAAAATTCTAAACCATGTCATAAGGTGTTTTCTTGAAGTATAGATTCCAATTCAAAACATATTTAAACCAAACAATTTCACAGGGCATCCCCCAGAAAATACATAGTGGGGGAGGGTAAGCAGCGCTGGCATGAAGCGATAAGCCTTGGTATTCACGTGCTATAACCGACACCCGACTACACAATGCCAATCTTGTTAAATTGCAGAAGTTTATTGAATGGTTCAGCATAATATTATGATGTTGAGTCCAAGTCTTTGGTTTCTGTAGATTCCTCTCTGATGTCTGCGGAGGCACTTGTGAATTTGTTGTGTCTAGGAAACGACAGAGTCCAAATCTTCCAATTTGTCGAAAAACATCTTCGCGAGGGAAAAGACGACACCAGGCAGCAAGATCTTCAGGAAAATCAGACTTTATTAGCGCACGTGCATAAAGCCGGATCAGCTCTCCAGAACTGAACCCCGACTGGCATTTGTACACCCATTTTATACAGTTACTCCACCTACAACTCCTCCTCAAACCTCATTCTGGCAAATCACCCACACTTTTCTTATCGTAACTCCTCCCAACGCTCCTCCCATAACGTCATTGTGGCAAATTGCCAACGGTCCTTATGCTCTGCCAACTCTGTACAAAGTTCAGGGCATTCTGCCAACTACGTGTCCTCACTTCACCCCGCACCTGCTCTTGGCAAACTACCAGACCTCATAAAGTTCTGGATGCCCTCCCTCTAACACGTCATCCATACACGTCACTCTGTATCTTTTGCTTTTATAAGATGAACTAAGCAGCAGTAATCATTGAAAATATACAGACAAACTAAACATTTCATTAATATACACTTCTAATATACAGACATACTAAACATTTGATTAATTATTCTCTTCTAAGGGAGTAAATGTACGTAGCATTCTTTGCTCTCATTTCGACAGTTTTCACTGTGGTTTCTTGCGTTTTCATAAGCTCAGCTGTAATTAATGTTCTAGGTCAAATGGATACACTCCTGGCATAAAACATCGAGAGTCCCAGAGAAATCAGCTGTACAGTCATATCTTGCTCTGCCCGTGTCCTTGACAGTTTGATCTACACAGTTCAAGACGGGCCCCCCCCCCCCCCTGCCAGCTGGCTGGGCTCACTGTTTAATCCTAGCACAATTTAGCAGTTAATCAGTTTGAAACTATACAGGGTACATATCATACTTTAATACAGATATATTGATTGAACTTTTAGCACACATTGTCGAGAGTTTTGGAGGAACCAGCCTGCTCACTAAGGCGGAGTCTGATTTTGACTTGTGATTGGTTATCATGCTTTTAGGAGGGAGATCTTTCGTTCTGTGAATTTTCCCCTACAAATTCAGTGAAGCACCTCTGCTATTAATGCCGTGGGGAAACCATGAGTTGGTTATATAGGATTGGTTAAATGTAAAAACTAGAGCAAAATAAACGCTTCACGGTGGTATGTCTCCGTCCCTGTCCCTGTCCCTGTCTGTCCAGACTCATTGGTGTTACCTAATTTAAACTACATTAAATGTTGAATAAAAAAAAAAATTCTCATTACAACCCAACTATTTTGCTAAAGGCAGAGTAGTGGAATACGATTATTTACATTTTGGAATGAAATTGCACATTTAAATAACATTGTATGAATTTTTTTCTGTCAAACCCAACAACAGTTGAAGAATATTCAAACAAAAAGTGTTTGAAACTAACGGTAAAATTTTAACTAATGATTAAATCACCAATCAACAACCAACCCCCCCCCCCAAAAAAAAAAAAAAAAAAACCCAACATTGTTTACTCAGCTAAATTGGTAAGCAAAAGATTGTCACAGTATAGTTGACCTTTGGCCTTTTTGGATATTTTTGTGAATAACTTCTAAATTTTGTCATAATTAGTGTATGAATTCTTGAGTAATGGCCAAAACGTTGTTTATGAGGTCACAGCGACCTTGACCTTTGACCACCAAATTGTAATCAGTTCATCTTTGAGTCGAAGAGGACATTTGTGCCAGATGTAAAGAAATTCCCTCCAGGGGTTCCTGAGATATCGCATTCACAAGAATGGGACGGAAGGACAACGGACAGCCCAATAACGTAATGCCTCCAGCCACAGCTGTTGCCTGCACGGAGGCATAAAAAATAAATTCAAGAGGCATGTGTGGCAAAGGAAGCACATATTCTTACCATTCAAATGCTTTAATGGGATATCAAGTACAATATGGAAGGATTTAGCCCGCTTAACTTGTGTTCAGATAAAAATGTTCTAATATATGGTTTGCAAAATAGTTTGCAAATGAAAGTCTGAAATATGAATGTGGCCTGTGGCGTAGTGGTTAAGGTACATGACTGGGAAACGCAAAATTGGTGGTAGCCACAGTAAGATACGCACAGCCGTTGGGTCCTTGAGCAAGGCCCTTAACTCTGCATTGCTCCAGGGGAGGATTGTCTCCTGCTTAGTCTAATCAACTCTACGTCACTCTGGATAAGAGCATCTGCCAAATGCCATGAATGTAATGTAATGTAATGAATGCCATAACAGACCAAAGCCAAGACGGTCAACAATCAATCAGGACAAGAGATAAAGTTTGAACCCGTTTATTTTACTTGGAGAAATGTCTGACAAGAACATGAGGAGGGCGACTTCCAATTTAAGTTAAAACTGTTATATTTGTTGAACACAATGTCAATCTCGAGAACTGGACACTTTATGCCTCAAAGCTGGATAGGAAGTTCAAGACGATCTCCTTGAGTTTAGCGTCCGCTGCTTCTGAGATTTTGCCATCGGCCCTGCAGCAGTGAAAATGGATTTGGTTTACAAGAACAAGTCAGACATTTCAGTCTAAATCATTAATAAAGTACAGAAATCAGAAGCCAAGTTGGCATACAACTGCCTCCCAACAAGTAACATTTTTCCATTTGGATAGGAACTTGCTTTGTCAGTTCAGAAATCCCATCACACGGAAGGTTCAATCCTGCTTGACATTTTTTAAATTCAACTATTGATATTTTTTCATTGCAAGGAGGTCTTATGCTGAAACGTTGAGAAACATTATTCCCACGATCGCTGCACTATGCGGGGAAACCTTACCGGATTGTGGCCAGCAGGTCCTGTTGCTGGCTGAGGACGTGCTGCAAGAAAGCCTTCTCAAACTTGGTGATCTTGCTGGGCTCCAGCTTGTCCAGATGGCCTCTGACGCCGGCGTAGATAACCGTCACCTGCTCTTCGATGGCCATGGGACCTGGGGGGAGAGGGCGGAAGGGTACGCGGTCAATGGCGGCACACGGATGGGAGACGCAGCCCGACCGGCGTTCAGACGGGGACACTCACAGTACTGGCCCTGTTTCAGCAGCTCAGTCAGACGCACGCCACGGTTCAGCAGCTGCTGGGTCGCGGCGTCCAGGTCCGAGCCGAACTGGGCGAAGGCGGCCACCTCACGGTATTGGGCCAGCTCCAGCTTCATGGTACCGGCCACCTGCGGGGGGGGGAGGGACTGCTTTCACTACGACATCAACAGCATGTCACTAGGGCCACTATTCTAAACAATTGTCCAAGGAGTACATGTGCTCCAAGTTGGTCAAATGCAGAAAAATATTCAAGTATACCATTTCAACCCAGGCCTGCAAAGTCACCACTTGTTCGGAAATAAGGCGAAGAGCAAAGCACAGTTGTGATAAAATGTTACAGACCCACAACAAAAACCACAGCAAGCATAACCAAATTTATAAGCAAATCTAGTAAGATTTAAGAATCGCTGTGCAGTCTGCTCACCCATCAACCGATTGCATTTCTACAATAATGACTAATGAAAGATCAATAAAATAATAGCATTAGAAATGCAACACCAGCACATGCAGGTTCACACTGCCTTTGTTAATGCTGGTATATTTCATTCCCTTTGCTTTAGTGTTTGATGAAAGATATCTGAAGTATTTGCAAACCGTTTCAGACAAATGGTACTGCTGGTACAGGGCCATTTGGGATAAATGCAATAAAATAAAAGCATTGATTTTCTAAAGCAGGTTGTACAGTGATGGTACACCACCAGTGGTAGTCCTCAAACACACTGCCGGAAGACCCACCTGCTTCATGGCTCTTGTCTGGGCAGCAGATCCTACACGGGACACAGACAAACCCACGTTGATGGCCGGACGGATACCCTTGTAGAACAACTCGGTCTCCAAGAAGATCTAGGGAGAGAGATCAAAGTCAGCTCCGGATGACCCAGAGTGAGCTCCGGATGACCAAAAGTGAGCTCCAGATGACCCAGAGTGAGCTCCGGATGACCAAAAGTGAGCTCCAGATGACCAAAAGTGAGCTCTGGATGAGCTAAAGCGCCCAAACAACGAGTCGCTGAGCCAAGACGCCACGCACCTGTCCGTCAGTGATGGAGATGACGTTGGTGGGAATGTAGGCGGACACGTCGCCGGCCTGGGTCTCGATGACGGGCAGGGCGGTCAGGGAGCCCCCGCCGAAGTTGTCGTTCATCTTGGCCGCCCTCTCCAGCAGACGGGAGTGCAGGTAGAACACGTCACCAGGGTATGCCTCGCGGCCAGGGGGGCGGCGAAGCAGCAGGGACATCTGGCGGTAGGCCACAGCCTGGAAGGAAGCCAGATCATGTAAAAACCCGCCCGGGGGGTAAACGGCGCAGAACTCAACAGAGTCAGGCAAGGAATGTTGCATAACTTATCTTGCATAACCCATTTCCTTGCGATAACGAATCCACTGCGCAAATGATTTGTGTTGGCTGAATGCACATTATCAAAAAAGAGTAATTAACTGAAATTTAATTCATAATGGTTACACGTGGTTGTTAAGGCCTAAGCTTTGGCAATACCCATCCTCTCAGATAGCAACGGACATCTTATACAGGAGGTGGTTGATGAACTCGTCGGCGACACTACATTCTAATGATAACACCTACATCGACTTCTCCCTTCGGTCATGCAAACCGACCGTCTCAGCGTTGACCGACCTGCTTGGACAAGTCGTCGTAGATGATGAGGGCGTGCTTGCCGTTGTCCCTGAAGTACTCTCCCATGGAGCAGCCAGAGTAGGGCGCCAGGTACTGCAGGGGAGCGGCGTCGGAGGCCGTGGCGGACACCACGATGGTGTACTTCATGGCGTCCGCGTCGGTGAGCCTCTTCACCAGCTGGGCCACGGTGGACCTCTTCTGCCCGATGGCCACGTAGATGCAGTACAGCTTCTTCTTCTCTTCCGTGCCTTCGTTGAAGCGCTTCTGGTTGATGATGGTGTCGATGGCGATGGCGGTTTTGCTGCAAGGGAGTTTAGGGCCCTTAGACACAATTGATGACTTAGAATGACACTGAGAATGTCTTTTAACCCATTATAGGGTTCTATAGGCGCATCACAACACATTTCAACTGTCATGCGTCTTGAAAACAATGCAACGCCAACGGTCTGTTCAGGGAGATGTAACATGCAGGTCGCATCCGCCCATAAGGGGTTAACAACATCAGGGCATCAAAATTGGTTTCAGAATCATTTCTGAAGCTAATGTAGGTTTGTGAAAATATCAAAATATCAGATTACTTTAATCTAATGAATGGCAGTTTGCTATAGATTTATTGACAGAACTAGGAGAGCAATGACAGAGCTTATGTGCAAACAAAATTGATATTAATATGCGGCATGTTAAATGGAACTCCGGTTTCCTCCCACAGTCCAAAAACTGTGGTTAGGCTGATTGGAGAGTCTAAATTGCCCATAGGTATGAGTGTGTGAGTGAATGGTGTGTGTGTGCCCGGTTATTGTTTTTGCCCTGTGTGGTGCTGTGACCACTGAAGCGACTAGCGTGGGCCTCTTACCCAGTCTGCCTATCACCGATGATCAGCTCTCGCTGGCCACGCCCAATGGGCACCAGACTGTCGACGGCCTTGATGCCGGTCTGCATGGGCTCTCGCACAGAGATCCTGGGAATGATCCCAGGGGCCTTCAGGCCCACTCTCCTGCGGGTATTTGACCCCAAGGGCCCCTGAACGAAAAACAGAAATAAAATAATTAATTCTGATTAAATTATTTTTCTTAGAAAGTGTCTTGATCTTTTTAACATATATACATTATATGTATGCACACACATATACATTTATGTAGCATTTATGGCTAATGATATGGTTTTAGGATGTACCACCAGTGATCCAGCTGAGAATTTGAATCTTGGATCTACTGGTTAGCAAAGCTACTCACAAACAATGACAAAGCCTACCAACCTCAAGTAATTTCTAGAGATAGACGTACACTATAGACATCTATCTAACATCTATATATTAGGGCTGCAGGATATATTGTATACTTATCGTCACTGAGATATGAGCATACGAGAAACACATCGCAGAAGACTGCTTGAACTGCGATGAATAGTATTTATTTAAATCGATGTTCTGTTCTATTGATTGGCTGTTCATGCGCAATTTGTTCAATAAAAGCATGTTGGAAATAATGCTTTAATTTTTGTTGCTCAATAGGCATAGGCTATTCATTTTCAGGGGCCTATGTTAATAGTGTACCAAAAGCAGAAAGACATTAAAAGTGTGCGCACTTCAATATTTGTTTATTTATCGCATCGTCATTGCAATATTCAACAACGTTATAGCACATCTTTGCGTTGCGTAGCCCTACTATATACATATAAGATATAAGCATGGCTCTAGTGTAGAAAATACTTTTCAGACCTTTCCATCGATGGCGTTGCCCAGAGCGTCCACGACACGGCCCAGCAGCTCGTCCCCGACAGGGACATCCACAATGGCGCCCGTTCTCTTCACGATGTCCCCCTCTTTGATCAGCTTGTCGTTACCGAACACCACAACACCAACGTTGTCAGGCTCCAAGTTCAAAGACATGCCCTGCAAGGAAAGAGGAACAATGATGTCAGAACACATACATTACCAATATGCTATGAGTCAAAATTACCTGCTCCCAATACCCAAATGTTTGATAGCACAGAGCAGTGGTAGTGGTGCATACAGAAATGAGAAACTTACGCAGTTTAACTTTGTATAACTTAACAGCTTTCTAGCAGTGAACCACCAGTAAAAGTAGCTCTTTTTGAATTCACTTAACCCTTTCCGTACCAAGAGTGCCATATGACACTCTTGACCCATTACCTTTTCAACAAATCATAATGACTGCTATACTATTGTTTTAAGCCCCTACTAAAGCCCTATTACATACTCAATGTTCTCAACCGAAACCAAACCACTTGGGATTTTGGTGGAGCCAATCATATTGCGCTTGGGACTGAAAGGGTTAATACAATGGTCACCAACACTATTCCTGGAGATCTACCATCCTGTAGGTTTTCACTTCAACCCTAACAAAGCACACCCCATTCAACAGCTAGAGATCACATCAAGCTACTAATTAGTAGAATCAGGTGTGTCAAATTATGGTTGAAGCGAAAACCTCCAGGATGGTAGACCTCCAGGAACAGTGTTGTTGACCCCTGGGTTAATAGAACAAAATGTTGCCAACAAGCCACAAAAGCTACAAGCTACAAACCATATGAACATCTAGTGTACCTTCAGGCCAGACGAGAACTCCACCATCTCCTCAGCCTGCACATTCCTGAGCCCGTACACTCTGGCGATACCGTCACCGATGGACAGCACGCGGCCAGTCTCCTCCAGGTCAGCAGAGGTGTCTGCTCCCATGATCTTCTCCTCAAGGATGGAGGAGACCTCGGCGGTGCCTGGACACACGCACACGCACACACACGGGCACACACACACACGCATGAGTAAGAGATCGCTACATTCATAGGAGTAATCTGATGCTTCATTTAGGGCCTTTTAACACAGATGTGTGACTCACATTTGTGGAGTTCGATTTTTTTTAAAGGCCAATATCAATATAAATCGCAGTTAACAGGTAGCAACTTAAATACATGAACATGTAAAATGCATGCCTGTGAAATCTGAAATTATTCAATTTATAATAGGGGGCCAAGGTTCACACTTCTGCTCCCAACATGAAACTCAATAGTTACAGAACAGAGCCACACTTTATAATAAGGTACATGAATTGGCATTAACTACTAATGTATTACTTACATGAACATTTACACCTTAGCAAACCGTAGGATAAACATATAATTTGTTAGCCATTGAGAAATACATCAGTTAATGCCAATACATGCGACCTTATTGTGAAGAGTCACCTATAACTGTTTAAGTCTGATGAATTGCTGATAGCCATTCAAGCAGGAAATGATGCGTCCCTTTGCATGAGCCTACACGGCTTCCCTTTTCTACACAATGAACTTCATCATTAACATTTGACCACTGCCGCACTAGAACCCTTTGGGCTGATGTTTAAAATGGTTGTTTGTTGCCTGGTTATTTGGTTGGTAAGAGCCATGCTAGTTTAGGAACATACGCACAGCCCCTTAATTATAAGCGCCAGGAAATGAACATCATATCGTGCGGAATGCAAAATAAGCTACCAACCTGTCTTCTGCAGCCATGGTCTGTGAGTGTGCAGGTTCTTGGCACCTACACAGGCAGCAGCAGCATTTTTGGAAATCTGTATAAAAACAGTTCAAATGATTAATCTGACATTTTATTCAATTATAAAAAATACAATGATTGATTTTGTGGGCAAATGAAGGCACCGCAGAATATTTAACGAACGAGCAAGCCATGTTATCTAGACGTTGAATATTTCGAAATAATTGAGATGGCCAACTATCTCTAATAAAGCAGCAAAGGTTAGTTAGAACTTGCGAAATTGACAACATGACAGACAGCAACTAGCTAGTAGTAATCACTTACTAAACGTAGGCTTGTCTCAGTCTAGTACTGGAAATATCAGATCCTGACCTTGTTGACATTCAAAGGTACAAGATTGAGATTCCTCCATAAACATCCAACTACACATTAGGGTTGAAAGACCTTGCTAGCTGGTGCTAATTAAAGTTACCCTTGGAAGGTTACGCGAAATGACAAGTCTTGGTTTGCACTCTATTGTATGCCACGAAACGCTAGCAATCTAGCAACACAGTAAGCATAACGTTAGCCAACTTAGTTATCTAACTTTAGCTACCCAACAAATGCACCAGCAGGCCCTCGAAAAACGGCAAGCTGCAAAAACCTCGCTAACGCTAGCCACATTCAAACCACCTTGCAAAGGACTTGCTGAATAACTTGACAAGACATACATTTAAAAACAGATAAGTCATCAAATCTTGCTTACAAATCCTGCTCGCCTCGGCAGAGCACGAGTGAGAGCTGCTGCAACACGTAAAGACAACATCTTTGTACAAATACGGAGAGATAATCCTCTCCTCCCTCGGAATACTTGTGGAGAGAATGAGAAAGATGGTGGTGGAGGACACAAGAGCAAATGCTTTGTGACCCGGAAGTAGTTCAATAGTTCTTTATTTTGCAGTGAAATTAACGGGTCGTTGGATAGCCTATATTGTTAGGTACGAAATGGATTGTTTACTTGTGCGAAATATACCGTTAACTTAGAGAATAAAAAAACAATTTATCTCGCAGTTGTTCATCATCGCACATGCGCAGTGTCTTAAAATTGAACGTTTTCTGTGGCTTTCCAGGGGCCACGCTACAGTGGTTACTCCCGGTATTGCAGTTTTGTAAGCTTCTGGTGGCAAAAAGCAAATTTCGCCACTGAAGTCCATTCAAACCTACAGCCAAATAATATTATTTAGGACCGTACTATGTCTTTACATTCAACGAATTACTCTCCAGACACCGATTTTTTTTCTGAGCCACACATAACTAGGATTTATTTAATTCCAATTTGGTCTGCATAGCTTTACGTCACTCTGCACGCACCTGCTACATGGGCACACCCGCGCATGAACGAGTATGTGCTGTAATTGACTCATGGGTACGGTGGCTCTCAGACGACATCTCAGGAAAACGACTATCAGGTCATGGACCTCAGACAACATCTCAGGAAAACGACCGTCAGTTCATGGACCTCAGACGACATGCGCAAAACATCCCTCGATCTATGGAAAAAGTCCCTCGGTCTATGGAAAACGTCTTTCAGTCTCAGATGTACTTTGTTACTTGTAGCATGCTAACTGTTGAAAATAATGAAAAGCACTGGTGGTGCTGGTGGTGGTGTCTACAACGGTAGCCATGTTAACGTTATTGTAGCGGTGGCTATTGTGTGCACGTAGTATAGCTGTTGCTATTTTTTGGTTAGTTAGCTAGCTACCATTATGGCAATTTTTGCTGGCATTAATTGGAGACTTCTGGTTTGCATTCATGAAAATAAACGTTTGCTAAATAAAATTATTTCTGAACTGCAATTTTGATGTTTTTATTTGTTATTTTTTAATGAATACAGTTGGATATAATTGCAGAGAATGTAAGATTTATATCCTCATTTCTATTTAAGAAAATGCAGGTTGCTGCATTTCAGGTGTGGCCCAAGCATGCAGTTCACGACAATGCATGATTACTGTAATACTGAAAAATTGTTGCCAAATGAAATGGGTATACATTTAATCTATAGGCCCATATCTTTAACACAATACAGTGTTTTATGTGAAATCATGTTCCCAGCAATTGTTGCTGTATTGCCAGTGTGGGATAGATAGATAGATAGATAGATAGACAGACAGACAGACAGATCTTTTCTAGACACTCAAAGCACTTACAGTGATGAGGGGAAAACTCGCCTCAACCACCACCGATGTGTAGCACCCACCTGGGTGATGCACGGCTGTCATTTTGCAGCAGAACGCTCACTACACACCTGAGGTGGAGAGGGAGAGAGCAATGTTTTTGCCAAATGAATCAGGGGATGATTAGGTGGCAGTTTGAAACAGCCAGGGTTGGGAATTTAGCCAGAACACTGGGGAACCCCCTACTATTTGCAAAGAGTGTCATGGGATCTTTAATGACCACAGTGAGTCAGGACCTCAGTTTAACGTCTCATCCGAAAGACAGCATCTCCTACAGTACAGTGTCCCCATCACAGCACTGGGGCATTGGGGGTATTTTGACCAGAGAGAAGATTACCCCCTATTGGTCCACCAACACCACTTCCAGCAGCAACTTTGTTTTCCCAGGAGGTCTTCCATCCAAGTACTAACCAAGCCCACATCTGCTTAGCTTCAGCCATTTGGCAGGAGCTGGGTACATTTTGGTGTGGGCATGCATTGCTATAGACTGTCAATTGATGAGCAGTTAATTTGCACAGCTGATAACTCCAAAACTATCAATTGTTACCAAATGAAAGGGTAACAATTCAAGTGCAAACTGAAGACGCACGTCTTCAAGGAGCACCTCTCCCCATCCCTCCCTACCTCCCTGTTGTACTTCCCTCTAGGGTCTTTCAGCGCACTTAGCCCTGGTTATGGGTATGCACTTTGTTGTACTTCGCTCTGGATAAGAGCGTCTGCCAAATGCCAATAATGTAATGTAATGGATATACATTTACTCTATAGACCCATATATTTAGCCTTGCATAGTTTTTTTTTTCTGTGAAATCATGTTCCCAGCAATTGTTGCTGTATTTCCAGTGTGGTATGGGCATGGACATACACTGGAAATACAGCAACAAGTTCTGTGGACTGAGCCAAAAATCTCCTTCAGGAGATTGTCCATTTTCAGAAGGAAAACGTCCTTCAGTCTATGGAAATTGTCTGTTGGTCCATGGAAAACATCATTGATTTAAAGATGATGGTCATTCTATGGGAAAAGTCCCTTGGCCTATGGAAAAGGTCCATCATTCTATAGAAAAGTCTCTCCGTTTATGGAAGACCGCTGTCATTCTATTGAACAAGTCCCTCAGTCCATGGAAAAAGTCTGCCATTCTATGGAAAAAGTCCTTCGGTTGAAGCAAAACCTCCTTCACATGTCGGCTACTTTGTTAGTGGTGCACAATCTAGAACTACAGTGGTGTGAAAAAGTGTTTGCCCCCTTCCTGATTTCTTATTTTTTTGCATGTTTGTCACACTTAAATGTTTCAGATAATCAAACAAATTTAAATATTAGTCAAAGACAACACAAGTAAACACAAAATGCAGTTTTTAAATGAAGGTTTTTATTATCAAGGGAGAAAAAAAATCCAAACCTACATGGCCCTGTGTGAAAAAGTGATTGCCCCCTAAACCTAATAACTGGTTGGGCCACCCTTAGCAGCAACAACTGCAATCAAGCGTTTGCGATAACTTGCAATGAGTCTCTTACAGCGCTGTGGAGGGATTTTGGCCCACTCATCTTTGCAGAATTGTTGTAATTCAGCCACATTGGAGGGTTTTCGAGCATGAACCGCCTTTTTAAGGTCATGCCACAGCATCTCAATAGGATTCAGGTCAGGACTTTGACTAGGCCACTCCAAAGTCTTCATTTTGTTTTTCTTCAGCCATTCAGAGGTGGACTTGCTGGTGTGTTTTGGATCATTGTCCTGCTGCAGAACCCAAGTTCGTTTCAGCTTGGCCGGACATTCTCCTTCAGGATTTTTTGGTAGACAGCAGAATTCATGGTTCCATTTATCACAGCAAGTCTTCCAGGCCCTGAAGCAGCAAAACAGCCCCAGACCATCACACTACCACCACCATATTTTACTGTTGGTATGATGTTCTTTTTCTGAAATGCGGTGTTACTTTTACGCCAGATGTAATGGGACACACACCTTCCAAAAAGTTCAACTTTTGTCTCGTCAGACCACAGAGTATTTTCCCAAAAGTCTTGGGGAACATCAAGATGTTTTCTGGCAAAATTGAGACGAGCCTTAATGTTCTTTTTGCTCAGCAGTGGTTTTCGTCTTGGAACTCTGCCATGCAGGCCATTTTTGCCCAGTCTCTTTCTTATGGTGGAGTCATGAACACTGACCTTAACTGAGGCAAGTGAGGCCTGCAGTTCTTTGGATGTTGTTGTGGGGTCTTTTGTGACCTCTTGGATGAGTCGTCGCTGCGCTCTTGGGGTAATTTTGGTCGGCCGGTCACTCCTGTTCCATGTTTTCGCCATTTGTGGATAATGGCTCTCACTGTGGTTCGCTGGAGTCCCAAAGCTTTAGAAATGGCTTTATAACCTTTTCCAGACTGATAGATCTCAATTACTTTCTTTCTCATTTGTTCCTGAATTTCTTTAGATCTCGGCATGATGTCTAGCTTTTAAGGATCATTTGGTCTACTTCACTTTGTCTGGCAGGTCCTATTTAAGTGATTTCTTGATTGAGAACAGGTATGGCAGTAATCAGGCCTGGGTGTGGCTAGAGAAATTGAACTCAGGTTTGATAAACCACAGTTAAGTTATGTTTTAACAGGGGGGCAATCACTTTTTCACACAGGTTTGGTTTGGATTTTTTTTCTCCCTTAATAATCCATCCATCCATCCATTATCTTAACCCGCTTATCCTGAACAGGGTCGCAGGGGGGCTGGAGCCTATCCCAGCATACATTGGGCGAAAGGCAGGAATACACCCTGGACAGGTCGCCAGTCCATCGCAGGGCACACACACCATTCACTCACACACTCACACCTATGGGCAATTTAGACTCTCCAATCAGCCTAACCTGCATGTCTTTGGACTGTGGGAGGAAACCGGAGTTCCCGGAGGAAACCCACGCAGACACGGGGAGAACATGCAAACTCCACACAGAGAGGCCCCGGCCGACGGGGATTCGAACCCAGGACCTCCTTGCTGTGAGGCGGCAGTGCTACCCACTGCACCATCCGTGCCGCCCCTTCCCTTAATAATAAAAACCTTAATTTAAAAACTGCATTTTGTGTTTACTTGTGTTGTCTGACTAATATTTAAATTTGTTTGATGATCTGAAACATTTAAGTGTGACAAACCACAGGAAGGGGGCAAACACTTTTTCACACCACTGTATATAGGCTATGAGCGTATTCAGGAAACAGTTGTATTTTAAAACACAAGCTTGCTTGAGTAGCCATACCAAAGCATATAAACAACCAATTTCATTAATTTCTTTTAGCTAGCTTGCAGGGCTAACACCACCCATACTGACTACAGAGGAATGATTTATGGAAACTCTGGTATTGTAGCGGTGGTCATTGTATGCATTTTTATCAGTAGTGCTTCTACTTCTTGTCAAGAGTTTAGCCAATGTTGATAACATTAGCTAGGTATGATAATGGTTTATAATAAGTTTTTTCATTTTTGCAACGTAACAAAATAGTAACAGTATTGGTTGTAATCTGTAACATATTCGTAATACCATTCCATGCATAGGCATGTCCTTACCAAATTAGAGACAAATGTCTCACTTTCTACTCAAGCAAACAAACCGTTGAAATAAAACAATCACTATGTGGAAGTGCAGTTTTTACATCCATATTGGGTGACCCATGTTGGAATTACAGCCTCCCCAATTTTAGGGGACCATAGGCAATTGAAAAATGAACATACACTGAAATAAAATATATTTATTATTCAATATTTCATTGCAAAGTATTTGCACTGAATGACTGCCTGAAGTCTCCAACCCATAGACATCACCAGATGCTGGGTATCTTCCCTGGTGATGCTCTACCCTTATCAGCAACTGCTTGTTTTGGCGAATATTTGCCTTTGATCTGGTCTTCAGCAAGTGAAATGCATGAAATGCAATGGGGCGACCTGTAGTGTAGTGGTTAAGGTAAATGACTGGGACCCACAAGGTTAGTGGTTTGATCCCAGAGCCACAAGATCCGCAGAGCCGTTGGGCTCTTGAGCAAGGCCCTTAACCCTGCATTGCTCCAGGGGAGGATTGTCTCCTGCTTAGTCTAATCAACTGTACGTCCTTCTGGATAAGAGCCTCTGCCAAATGCTATTAATGTAATGTAACGTAATGTAATGTAATGCATACTCAATTGGGTTGAGGTGAAGTGATTGACTTGGCCAATGAAGGACATTCTACTTTTTGGCACAGAAAAAATCCTTGGTTGCTTGGGTGGATGTTTTGGATCATTGGCATGCTGCATGAGGAAGAGTCATCCAAGGTTTTGAGGAATTTGCTTGGATCTGAGCAGACAGGATGTTTCTGTATATTTTGGCATTTGTCCTGCTGCTGCTCATCAGGGACATCATCAGTGAACACAAGTCAACCAGTGGCAGCCAAACATGTTTGACAGATTATGTGCTATGCTTTGGATCATGAACTGTTCCTTTTTTTCCTCCACACTTACCTCTTTGCATCATTCTGGTACAGGTTGATCTTTGTTCCAGAACTCCAGAACTGTAACCTGGCCATTCTGTTCTTGAGGCTTGCCAGGGGTTTGCATCTTGTGGTGAACCCTCTGAGGTTATGCTGGTGTAGTCGTCCCTTGATGGTTCTTGTTCTTGATCTTGATCGGTTGAGTTACAAAGGGATTTTTCTTCACCATTTGAAGGACTATTCTGTCATCCACTACACTGGTCTTCTGTGGTCTACCAGGTTATTTGCCATATTCTGATTTCTGATGCAATTTAAATTATGATTGACTGAAGGTGCTGTGGTCAGATGAAACCAAAATTTAACTTTTTGGTCAGATATTCATTTTTTTGTGGATTGCCAGCAGGGGGGGTCAACAATACTGGAGCCCAGTGTATTCAACCCATGTGTTCCCTTGAAAACCAATAGGCCTACTAATAGTAAATTCTAAATCTAACTTGAAGCCAGAGTAGGAATTTCATTACTAAGGTACTGTGATCCAGATTGGGTCTTTGTCAACAACCTGACTACTAGTCTACATTTTGTACCAGCTGCAGTTTTTTAATGGCACGATTGAGGAGGTGAGAATTGAAACATTGCTATGCAGGTATTTTAGTGATGATAAAACAATTTTCATACTTGGCTCTTGAGTTTTATTTCAAGATCACCTCAATCTTTCAGACCTCAGACAAAGTTTGAAATTCTATGAACCTGATACATGCAAAACAGTTACCTCGATGTTTTTATAGCATAAAAGCATTTGGTTACAACCCTGAATGAAGGGTTCATTTACTTTGCTTCACCATAGCTATAGAAAACTCACCAAGACCAACAAACAGTTTTCAATCACATAATAAAGATTCAAACTATTTCAAGAAATGTCAGATAAACCAACCCTGTTTTTTGCTGCTGGGGTATGTGGTCCACTATATCAAAAGCAGCGCTTCGGTCTAAAATAATAAAAGAATGTGAAAACTAAGATGGCAGCATATGCATGAAGCTGCCAGTCTTTACTCTTTTGGATATTACCAGTCTTTAATTTGACAGGAATAAAAAACAAGGCATTTTGGAGCTATAAAGACCACATTAGATCTGCTAGTTTATAGATCCACAAGATGGCACTCGCACTCGCTCGCTTGAAGAGAGGATTGTTATACAGAAAAGGCGCTGCTACTACAAATTGGGACCGGTGGGACCATGTCATTATGACATTCGGAAGACTTGTTCCAATATTGTTCTTGCTGTAGCAGGGAATTAACTGCCGTTTATTCACCGGAATAAATTCTCAAATTAAAATCAAAGTCCATTGCTGTCTTAATGAGCGAATGCCAAATGATATATTCACGTAGAAACCTTCTTTCAGAGATAAACTGGGCATTGCGAACTGGAGCGAGACGAAACCTTGAAGCGATGAAACCTTTTTGGAAAAATATGAGTTTAAAATACGTTCTTACGGATTTTAACAAATTGTGCTTAATAAAAGGTTTGGTGTTTGTGCGAATATTTGTGGAAATGTAACCTATTCAAATTCGAACACTTTTGTACGCGTTAAATTATTTTATTTTGAAAATATAAAAAAATGTATCAAATTAACTGGGGAAATGTTTTAATCATTGTAGGGTACATTTTAATACAGTTAATTATTGGCGTGAGTACAGGCTTCATACCTGGGATTTTGATCTCGTAGTACCGTCTTTCCTAGGACCGGAAGTTAATGCTTAGTGTGCGATTGGTTGGTTCTGTCTTTGTCCGTGAGGCAGCTGTATGATCTGCCCCACATTTGAATATATAGGAGATTGGAAGGGATCATTTTTCATGGGCCATATATAACAGTGGAGAAGGCTGCGGTACTATCAAAGGTTACCAGAATGGTTCTAGTGCATGTTGGATATCTGGTTCTTCCTGTTTTTGGCTCTGTAAGACATAGAGGTATTGTAAAATTATTTTTATTTTCTTGGAAAAAACTGCATATCTATATAGGATACAGTATTGTTAGCTATTCTTTATAAAAAAGGAAACAAGGCGACAATCGCGTCTGGGTTTGTTCCTGGTTTTACGCTTTGCTAACGTTAGCTGTTAGCTACCCAGTTAATCATGAAAATGCGAATTTGATCATTTACGAGCTAACTAATATTAAAACCATCACACCTGGTTGTTCTCGCCCATAATCTTGCTAGAAAGCAAGCGAATGTTGGCCAGTTTGCTTCTGTTATACATAATTAACTAACGGCTTTAACCAGCTAAAGTTAGCATTGCAATTTTATTTGCTGATGAGACGGCTATGTTGATACATTAGCTAGCTAAGTTAGCCAGCGACAAGACAAAAATATATCTAGCTATGTTACCGTTGCTAGCTAGCGCTTAGTTCAACAGAATTATCGGGACTTGGTTAGCTAGCTAACTAGCTAGCTAACTAGCTAGCTAAGCTAGGCTTGCTACCATGAGCCAATCGGTTGAAACGCCACTTGTGTTTTGTCTGCAAATCTGGTGTTTACTGCTACAGTGGCTGGCTATCAAGTAGTGGCTGGCTATGATTTTTTGGGCTAACATTGGTTCATACAAAATTGGAATTGGTTTAACGTTACATTAGAATTCAAAGCCTGGTATAGCTGGCTAGGTTGTTAGCACAAGCTAATTTAGAACGGTATCCAGTAATCAACATGATTTTCAAGTAGCTAACGTTAGCTGGTGTATCAATAATAGCTATTAGCTTAGAGCTAGCTGATAACTGGTTTACGTAGCTACATCCCGTGGACACGGCTAGCCCAACACTAGAGTAAAAGGTGTCATGCAAAACGCAGCTAATCTGACTGCATAGCATTTCCTGTTGTCTGGTAAACCAAGGTAACATCTTAATTTTAGCTATAATTTTCAGACTGTTCTCCTTTTTAGTGAACCATAGCTAGATAGTATTCCTGTAGATTATATAATACTAGCTAGAAAGAAATGACGTGCCTCTTGATATACAGTGGCATCAACAATTTCATTGTGCTTTATTTCTGTTCTTTTTTCCCCGTTTCATAGTATGGAGGCTGGCTCTACATTCTGCATTTATCAGATCTTTGTCGTCCCCCTCCATTGTGTAGCTAATGACCATCTGCTGCTGTGTGGTGTGGCCTCTGCCTGTACTCTGCATTTAGCTGTATTGTGAATCCCTTCTTCCTCATTTCCTCTTTCCATCAGAAGACGACATTGGTATTTAAAAAAAATATATTTTAATAATAAATTATCCTCTTGTGGAAGTCTAAAATATAACATCTTCTCTAGAAAACTGTCTTTTTCTGTCAAATTGATGTACAGTTAATAACCCATTGTAGAACTAGAAGTTAAAACAAATGTCATTGTGTACCCCCATCCAGTCTTAGGTAGACCACATTATACTGTAAATCCCTGTAAAGTGGATACATTTTGTGTAGATTCGATTACAGCGCTGCTTGATCGAACACCAGGATTTGTCTCATTTTCGTTTTCATTTTTTTCTTTTTTCAAAAAAGGTGCATTGTACCGAGCCTCACGTATAGCCAAATTTGTCCATTTTGAAATTGGCGTCGCGTAATATCAGTTAAGTTCAATGTAGAATCTGTTGGTATTTTCTATTAAAGGGGTATGATGTCGCAACGGTATTTGCTTCACCTCTTTTTATTGTCTAGCATTTTCAATTATTTTAATCGAAACCGGCTGTCTGAAACGGTTTCAGTGGAAAAATGCGATGGTACACTGCACCTATGTCAACTGTTAAATGGCCAGTCATAATCCTGTCCGTGTGTGTAGCCCTTTGTTCCTTTTGAAATGTGTGCTCATGAAACCCGTGTACATTTATAGCTATAACCGGCTTGCCAAGCCCAAACGATTTACTAATTCTAAACATTTCCCTGGTGATTCATTGCTGTGCAAATTCTATACTTATTTTCAAAGCACAAAATGCTATCCATTCCACAGGGATAATTATATAGATATTCCTGCACTGCTATAGATCCTCAGAATAAAAATGTCTTTATTCTTTGGTTGTGGTTTTCTACCTTTTTTTGTTCTTGTATTAGAATTTAAAAGCATGGTCATATTTTATTCTTATTTTGTTTTTACATTGAATAGTAAATTCCAATGTAATCTTCCTGTAGAAAATATGTACCCTGCTGTACTGTAATGTGCTATAGCATACACATCTGCTCATTGGATGCGGCTTTTGTTCTGTTAACCCTATACGAAGCATGGTGGGCCTTGTCTTTGGTTGTTTTTGCATGTAATTATTATTATTACACAATTCCACATTTACTAATATTTTCAATAAAGAATATAGTATTTTTCCTAACCTTCAGTGTGCTTCTTGCTGAGATCCATTTATTGTCTTACCCCAACACCCCTCCCTGCTGTGACGGATTGACTGTTCCCTTGCTTTTTCCATCACGAGGCCAGAGTGAGTTTTATCAGCAGTCATCTATGTCGTAATTGTACGGAGACACTTGAAGGTGCGGTGCTGTCCTGATGTTAAATTCGCAGGATGAAAAAAAAACAAAACAAAAAAACGGCTGTTTGACCGTGAAATTGACTGTGAATTAAGAGGTAGCCTACACGTCAGTCAATGAAAGGTTTCTGCTTGTTGCCACCCAGTCAATCACCTGGGTCGCCATGCATTCTTTTTATATGCTGTGGATGCCTTCACTCTGATTACTTGAAGTGAGCGTACTTCTTTTGAATATTTATGAAATTGAACCAGTCGTGTTGATGCTGATGTGTTAAAACGCAGGCAACAGATAGCTACGTGTTTTTGAATATAAATTGGGTGTATTCCTAAATCGACCAAATTGATTGCGAATAATGTGCTAGAAAGGAAATGCGTTCAACTGCACCTTTAAGTCTCTACTTGACAATGTTAATACTGATCAAAATGCAATGTAGGCTTGCCTGTTCCTTCTAGGTTTTAAGGGGTTAGTCGTTTTAACCATGGCCTAGAGCAATCTCCCTACTTCCTCCATCAGTTACATTACATTCTCTCTGTTTCAGGGCAAAATGAATATTCTACAAATTGGAATCGTAACATTGCAATTGGCTGTTGGAATAGCAAGTTTAGAGTGTTCAAGGACTGCTTTCTATGTCTGCATTACCCAGAAAGCTTTAATCGGAACCATCTTATGTTTTCTTGAAAGCAAACTACTTCACAAGAGTACCTGGCTAATGTGTGAACCATTAACACCCCTTTTACAAGTGTTATTTGTAGGGATGTTATCAGAGTTCACATAATGGATGCATTGATGTTTATCATTGGGCTAAATCAGATATGCAGATGCTCTTGTTTGGTGATTGGATGAAAATACATGCTGGGCGTCTTTCCAGTTGCTTTGGCATTGCTGTGGGGGGCCTTTAGTATCATATTGACTGTAGAGCTTAAGGGCAGTTCATAAATCCTACAGGAAGTCATTCATAAAAGCATTCAGAACTTTTCTGTCCTCTTAAAACCAAGGTAAGAGCCAAGGCCAGACTCTCAGGAGGACTCCCAACTGTCTTGGTGTAATAAGAGGTCTCACAAAAACAACATTTCCTTTGTCTTGAAAGTAATTTTTTTATTTTATTTTTTTTAAGCATTTTTGCATTAGCATTAGCATTTTTAGCATTATTGTGAGGTCTGAAAATCTACCGACTTGCTTGTATTTATAGTATTTTGATTTAAGGACAATTCTGATACGGTGTATTCTTATTACTGAAGTAATAAGATAAGTAAGACCATATATATATTAAATAAAATGGTGTGATAGTAGTTAAAATGTATTTACGAAATGAACACTCAGTGATCACTTTATTAGGTAGACCTGTACACCAGCTTGTTAATGCAAATATTGAATCAGCCAATATTGTGGCAGCAACTATGCATAAAAGCATGCAGACATTAGTTATTTTGCTGATGGTTTTATCCAAAGCAACTTACAGGTGACTAGACTAAGCAGGCGCCAATCCTCCCTGGAGCAATGTCGGGTTAAGAGCCTTGCTCAAGGGCCCTTATTGTGGCTGCACCGGGGCTTAAACCACCAATCTTCTGGGTCCCAGACAAGCACCTTAGCCACTAGGCTACAGGCTGCCATAATCCTGTTTTTCTGACCAAATATGAGAATGGGGAAGAAATTACTTTGACCATGGAACGATTGTTGCTATCAGACAGGGTGGTTTGAGTATCTCAGAAAAGGGTGGAAAACAAAACAAACAAAATAAATCCAGTGAGAAGCAGTTCTGGGGCCAGAAAAGCATTGTTAATGGGGGAGGTCAGAGGAGAAGGGCCAGACTAGTTGAAGGTGACAGTAACACAAATAACCATGCATTACAACAGTGCTATGCAGAAGAGCATCTCTGAACACACAACACCTAAAACATCTTAAGTGGATACGATACAGCAGCAATAAGTAAAAAAAAAGAAGTCATAAATACCTAATAAAGTGCTCACTGAATGTATATGTATATTCTATATTATAATTATATACTATATTATATACTACAACTAAGGAACAGTAAGTGGTAGCCTTGTTTACAGTTAGTCCCTGGCTGCTTTCATGGTTTTGGAACAAACATTGCCGGCGGTAATCTGACCAGTCATTAGTAAGCATAATTTTACAGAAAAGAACAGGACAATCACCACACTGGGGCATTGTATACACTTCTGTGAGGACATAAATGCTGTCTTAAGGTAATGAAGTATAAAGGGGATGCGTGCAAGCTTATGATGGACTTCCGGTCATTTTATATAATTAATGAATGCGCTATTGTTTCTTATGTCAAGGGCATGTTAATGAGCTGTGCTTCTATTAAGCCAATGCAATATTGTAACATTTTCTGTATCCCAGGATTGAGCATATCACTGTATGAAATTCTCACTGCAATGACCCGGTGTGTTTCCTCACTTACAGACACATAGAATAATGTCACCTGAACAACTGTCAGACAGTGGCAGCATCATTTTCAATATGGATCATTAATCCATAGTTTAACTGATGCGAAACTCCAAAAGTGATAGCACTTTGCCACACATCCGGCAAAAGGCAGTGTCAGATCAACACTGATCAACTTAAAATTACAGACTAACAGAAGAGCTATTGTTCCACTCAGTGGAGAGCTCCAGTTAGGAGATATTTTTACATTGTGGGGTAGGCTCGTGCGTGCTATGTCTTGTTAAATTACTTTCCAATACCGTTTCCTGCTATTTTCCCCAACACTTGCATGTTGAACTAGAACGTAGCACATGTAGCAGTTGAAATTGTACTTCCCTCTAGGGTCTTTCAGCGCGCTTATCCCTGGTTATGGGTATGTACTTTGTTGTACGTCGCTCTGGATAAGAGCGTCTGCCAAATGGCATTAATGTAATGTAATGTAATAACATGCAGTGTTCATGCAGTACTATATTATGGCGAAGACACACTCTTTTGAAAGTTTTCGTTCTGTAGATGTACTTTTCCATCACAATTTTGAATGCAGACCCCTTGTGTTTGTTGACCTTTCCCATCCGTGAGTTCTCCCCTCTGGAGAGTCCAACGCCCTTCAAAACGCATGCATCCAACTGCTGTTTCCACTCTCTCTGCTCTCTCTGCTGTCTGCCAGCAGTGAAGGGTGGCCATTACTCTGGGAGAATGTTGCATAGTAGCTAAAGTACATGATTGGGACCCACAAGGTTGGCAGTTCAATCTCTGGTGTAGCCACAATAAGATCCCCACAGCCGTTGGGCCCTTGAGCGAGGCCCTTAACCCTGCACCAGGGGAGGATTGTCTCCTGCTTAGTCTAATCAACTGTAAGCTTTGCTCGCTTTGGATGAAAGCGTCACCCAAGTGACATGTCATGACATGTAATGTAATGTAATGCTTGCTGGCTCAGGCAGATTTCCATTGCCCAAGTAACCAGAGGAGGTGCTATTGCACAATGAAGCGGGAATATTGTGCTGACCCAAAGTCCCTGGTTGATCAGTGCTAATGGCCTAGGACAGGGGTCTTAAACTACTTTCCCAGAAGGTTTCTCTGTCTGCAGGTTTTTCTGGTCTTGCTTGGCTCAATCAGCTGGCAACGAAGGCCTTGCCAATAAGGCTTGTTGATTTGTTTGCCACTAGTGTTGAGAGCACCCCCCCCCCCCCCAGAACTGAAATCTGACACCTGTGGCCTAGGAGGTCATTAGGTTTCTACCAATCATTTTAATTCTGTCAACTGTCCCGAAAACCAGCAGACAATGCGACCAGAGGGAATTGAAATCTGATGCCTGTGGCCGAGGTCATTAGGTTTCTGGCAGTCATTTTAATTCTGTCAGCTGTCCATGCTAATTACAGATTTGAGTAATTAAAATCATGTTCAAATATTTTTACGGGTTCTCATCATTATACATCAGTTCATAGAGCATGTAATTTTGAGTGATACACAATAGTTTATAAAACAACAAAAATGTGAAACTTAATATAATATCATCAAGATAATTAATCAATTAAAATGACATAAGAGAACAATTTAATGTCGGGCAATAAAAGCCATTTATGTGATTTCCACAAATTATAAAGCCTATTATTGTGAATGTCTTCAAATGTAGTCAAAAGCATTTTTCTAATAATAATAATAATAATAATAATAATAATAATAATAAACTTTATTTATATAACACCTTTCATGCAGCCCATACAGGCCAGTGTTTTATTATAGATTTATTAGACATTTTTTAAAGGTATTTATACATGTTTATTTATTTATTAAGTCTTCTACTGCTGTAGCCTATCCACTTAGAGGTGTGATACATTGTGTGTTCAGCGTTACTCTTCTAATGTGTGGTTATTTGCGTTACTGTCACCTTCCTGTCTTCCTATTAGCTTTGACCAGCTGCCCTTCTTCTCTGACCTCTCTCATTAAGTAATGACAGGTTTTTGCCCGCAGAACTGCTGTTCACTGGATGTTTCTGCAAATTCTCTGCAAACCATTCTCTGCAAACCATGGTCAAAGTCACATACATCACATTTCTTCCCCATTCTGAAAAACAGCTGAACCTCTTGACTATGTCTGCATGCTTTTGTGTATTTAGTTGCTGCCACATGATCGGCTGATTAAATATTTGCATTAACAAGCTGGTGTATAGGTCTACCTAATAAAGTGCTCACTGAGTGTCAATTACAAAAGTAGAGATTGACATAAAAATATGCATTAAGAACAGTTCAAAATTAAAAAAAATAAAATCCATATTCAAATTCAAATCATGTTGACACAATAACATGATATGTATAACACTAAGATTAATGATTGATACAGTGTATTAATAATAAATAAATAAATAATCAGTTAGATAAACGCTAAACTAAAAATAGAGTCTTTAGCTGGTGCCTAAAAGCTCAGTTTGCCTGTCTAGTGGGTGTGCCTCAGTCTTGGGGCAAACTCTACAAAGGCTGCTTCACCCATCATTTTTTGTGCTGTGGTATTTTGAGTCCAGCAAGCCGGCATCAGTTATCCTCAGGGCTCAGTTAACCAGGGAATCTGCAATATATACAGGGCTGAAACCATTAAGTGCTTTGTAGACAAGTAGATGCCCTGCTGAAAAAAAACTGCTGGTTGACCAGTTCAGACCAGCTCCCAGCTCTACATGGTTTAGCTGGTTGACCAGTTCAGACTAGCTCCCAGCTCTCCATGGTTTAGCTGGTTGACCAGTTCAGACCAGCTCCCAGCTCAACATGGTTTAGCTGGTTGACCAGTTCAGACCAGCTGCCAGCTCTCCATGGTTTAGCTGGTTGACCAGTTCAGACCAGCTCCCAGTGCTCCATGGTTTAGCTCATTGACAATGTAGGGAACCTAAAACTGGACTGATATGCTTCATTTTCTTTGTTGTGAGTTGTAACCCATGCAAAGAGTTTTTAGGAAGCTCAGTTAAAATAGTATTGCAGTAAATCCTGGATGTCACAGGACTACATGGCCTTGGAACTGTATAATAGATGTAATTGTACACCATACGCACCACACCCATAAGTTTTACTTTCTAACCACAAAGGATAGAGTACAATGTTATTGTAGAATATACCTTCTTCCCCAGTGCACATTCTAAAAGGTTTTACATGTATTGCAGTACAGATTCTGTGATGGTTGAGTGTTGCAGGGATCATGCAAAAAATGGTTAATCTGAGGCTTAAAGCAGAATTTAGCCAGTCAGCCCAAACCATGTCATATTGATATTTTCAGATTTTTTGTTTAGCGGCTAATCCTATTCCTCTCATTGTAACTGCTCTGTATTCTATTGTATGTACTATTTTCCCCAGTGTCATGGCTAAATTCCCGACCCGACTCTCTGAACCTGCCAGCTAATCACCCCCCAGTTTAATTAGCTAAAAAATCTCTCTCCCTCTCCACCTCAGCTGGTGTGTGGTGAGCATTCTGTAGTGCAAAATGGCTGCCGTGTATCACCCAGGCAGGTACTACACATTGGTGGTGACGAGGAGATTCCCCCTACTCGGTGTAAAGTGCCGCATCAGGACAACATCAATTGCTGCACGTCAGCAAGGTTTATACCGTTGCGCAGGGGCCCCGTGCTGTGCTGTAATTTCTGCTGGAGTGCGAGCCGCAGTCGTATTATATGAAAGGGGCTTGAGTTCGACAGTGCGGAGGAGAGAGTTCCCATCAGGGCAGTGAGAGAAGGCGCTCTGCAGTGCTGCAGTAGTGTATGTTATTCACTGGGAAGCAGAGAGCTGAGATCTAGAGAACTCCCTAAGGAACCTGCCATTGACAGATGATGTCAGAGGGGAAGGAGAGGTGCGTTCGGAATGCACTTAAACTGAAGGATTGTGGGGGGAGTGGTGTGGACTGTATTTCTTATTTATTTCTCAAGCTGATAGCTGCTAGCTGATGAAATCACCCCCGAGGCCACTTTTACCTCCAGTCTGGGAATGCGAAAGGCCCGATTAGTTTGAAAATGCTGTCTAGGGGAGACAGAGCCGCGTCCGAAGAAGGTCACGGTCTAATATATCTGTAGCCATGCATTTTATTTTCTTTCTTTCTGCAGATTGGGTGTACTGCAGTGAAGCGTATGTCTGAATTTGTGTTGGTACATGCAGGCTCCAGCACCTATTAATTCAGATGAAGACATATGGAATGTGTCTTGTACTGTACATTTCGGCAGGGCAAATCGATGCCGAAACACAAGTTGTAATTTGTACGGCACCAATATGTCTTAATGAAGCCACAGTCACTAAGCTGATTGTCTGTCCATCGCAGAGAGCCTATACTCTTCCTGATTGCAGTTTGACACTGTGTACATCTGCCTGGAAGAAAGACTGGCTGAGAAAAAATGGAAACGTGTTGCTAATTATCTGCTCTGGCCTTAAATCAATGTGTGCCTTTTGAAATATCGCACCACAATGATATTTCAGCAGAAAATATCAGTACTCAATATTTGGTTGAAATTCAAATGGTGAATTTGCCGTTTTTTTGGCCTATGGCATAAAGGCAAGCGTTATTTGTCAATGCAAAAAAAAAAAAATATTATTATGAGTCAAGGCTAAGCTCAGAGTTGATGAAACCTTACCCATTGTGATATCCATGTACAGTGCCGTGAAAAATTAATATAAATATATATTCCTTATTTCCTCTATTACTGCATATTTGTCACACTGAATGGGTGACAAAACGTAATATTAGACAAAAGGAACCTGGGTAAACACAAAACACATTTTTAAAATGATGATTTCATTTACTTTATGAAAAAATGACCCCTGTGAAGAAACAATTGCCCCCTTAAATATAATAACTGGTTTAACAGTAGGTGCAGTAATTGTAGCCAAACAATTTCCATAATTTGATATCAGTCTTTCACATCACTGTGGATTCATTTTGGCCCACTATTCTTTGCAGAACTGCTTACAATCAGACAAATTATGAAGTTTTGAAGCATGATCTGCTCATGAATCTTCCAGGAGTGGCCGGCCAGGCAAAATTTATCCAAGAGCACAGCAACAAATGATCCAGGAAGTAAACAAAAGATCCTAGAAGAACATCCAAAGGCCCCTCTAGTCTCAGCTAAGGTCTGCAGGCCTCTCTAGTCTCAGCTAAGGTCAGTGTTCATGAAGAATGAGACTTGGCAAAGATGGGGCTCATGGGAGAGCAGCAAGGCAGAAACCATGCACAGCTAACCGAGAGAAACATCAATGTTTGTCCCACCCCTTTTGGGATAATGTTCTATGTACAAATGAGTCAAAAGTGGAACTTTTTGGATGACACATGTCTCATCATGTCTTGTATAAAGCAAATACAGCATTTCATCGTACGAACATCATTCCAAAAGTCAAACAGGCTGGTGGTAGTGTGATGGTGTGGTGATGCCCTGGGATCTGGGCGACTTGCCATTATTGAAAGAACCATTATTTCTGGACCAGAAGACTCTTAAAGAGAATGTCCGGTCATCTGTCTGTGATCTGAAGCTGTGTAATTGGGTTATGCAGCCATGCAGGGTTATCCAAAACACAAAGGCAATTCCACATCTGAATGGCTGAAAAGAAATGAAGTGAAAGTTTTGGAGTGCCGTGTCATGTCCTGACTTGAACCCAACAGAGATTCTGTGACAGGAACTGAAACGGTCAGTACACGCTCGAAAACCAACCAATTTGTCTGAATTAAATCATTTCTGCAAAGGAGAATGGGCCAACATTCCTCCAGAGCAATGTGAGAGATTGATATCAAATTATAGGAAACATTTGGGGGGCGGCACGGATGGCGCAGTGGGTAGCACTGCCGCCTCACAGCAAGGAGGTCCTGGGTTCGAGTCCCCGTCGGCCGGGGCCTCTCTGTGTGGAGTTTGCATGTTCTCCCCGTGTTTGCGTGGGTTTCCTCTGGGTACTCCGGTTTCCGCAGTCCAAAGACATGCACGTTAGGCTGATCGGAGAGTCTAAATTGCCCGTAGGTATGAGTGTGTGAGTGAATGGTGTGTGTGCCCTGCGATGGACTGGTGACCTGTCCAGGGTGTATTCCTGCCTTTCGCCCAATGTATGCTGGGATAGGCTCCAGCCCCCCTGCGACCCTGTTCAGGATAAGCGGGTTAAGATGATGGATGGATGGATGGATGGAAACATTTGGTTGCCATTATTGGTGCTAATGGTGGGCAGAGGTGATTTTGGTGTTTGATTTACTTTATTAATTAAATAAAGGAAACTGTTTTACAAATATGCTCTGTTTACTCAGGCACCCTTTGTCCAACATCACATTCTGTCTAAAGTCATGAACCCATTCAGTGTGACAAATATGCAGTAATGGAGTAAATCAGGAAGGGGGCAAATGCTTTCACAGTACTGTTCACTGAGGCTGATTTCCGCTGCGCAGGCCAACAGAGGCAACACACCATGAGAGAAACAGTGTATGTACATGTGCCCTCAGTAGACACCATATATCTCTTTTATTGATGCTGAGAATTGCTGACAAAATCACATTGATCACGTTGACTTCTGACAGTTCTAGACTGAAATTATTTTTGAAGCTCAATATAGCAGTAATGACAGTTCTGCTACAGCAGGTGATCTTCTTGTCTGATCACATCCATTGCCTCATATTTTGTCGCATCCATCAATTCAGTGACATGACAGATCCCACTATGCAGTTTATTTGACAGCCTCAGAGAATTGCAGGAAAATGTAATGTTTTTAATGGCAGAGTTTGTTTACTATCGATGCTAGGAATGAATGTTTTGATATTTTCAGAAGACAATAGAATGACAATAGAAGGCTTTAGCTCTGATCAAATAATTGTAAGCAGTTAATCAGTACGATATTTTCTGTTGCTGAACATGAATCTAATAAAAATGTAAGTAGCTTCTACATACAAATAACTTAATAATCAGAACACAAAAAGTAAGGACATACAGTGGGCTCCATAATTATAAATAAATATGCACAAAAGTGCTGTGAACTAAAACATAATACTGTTATTGACATAAGCTTTATTTTTCAACAGGTGTAAAGTAGTGCTCTTTATTAATGGTTCAGTGGAAAGTCTCAAAGTCTTACATAAAAAATAAATAAATATATATACATATATTTCTCCAAAAAATTGCAAACTCCCCTGACAAAGATAACAGCCATGAGTCTTAGTCTGAGATAAGGTTAGAGAACACATTTGGAGGGATCTTTGACCATTCCTCTATGCAGAATCTTTCAGAAACATTGATATCCTTGGTATATACACCCCTCTTTAATTCAGGCCACAGGTTTTTCCATGGGATTTAAGTCTTTCCTGTATGTTTGAACATTAAATATAGATCATTATTACATTATTACATTACATTATTGGCATTTGGCAGACACTCTTATCCAGAGCGACATACAGTTGATTAGACTAAGCAGGAGACAATCCTCCCCTGGAGCAATGCAGGGTTAAGGGCCTTGCTCAAGGGCCCAATGGCTGTGCGGCTCTTATTGTGGCTACACCGGGATTAGAACCACAGACCTTGTGTGTCCCAGTCATTTACCTTAACCATTACACGACAGGCCACCCCTGCGTTGTTTATTATTGCAGCCTTTTTTCTCCATTTTTATTGACGGTGCCAATAATACCAGAGCCCACTGTACAGTCCCCTCAAAAAGTATTGGAACAGCAAGGCTAATTCCATTTTTTTTGCAGTACACTGAATACATTTGGTATCAGACCAAGCAAAAGTATTGGAACAGAGAGTATTTAAGTAAATTACACTTAATATTTGGTAGCATATCCCTTGCTTGCAATAACTGCATCAAGCGTGCGACCCATTGACATTTTGTGATGCTTTTCCAGGCTTTACTGCACTCTCTTTCAGTTGTTGTTTGTCTCAGAGGGGTTTTCCCTTCAATCTCCTCTTCAGGATGTGAAATGCATGCTCAATTAGGTTAAGGTCTGGTGATTGACTTGGCCAGTCTAAAACCTTCCACTTTTTCTCCCTAATGGAGTCCTTTGTTGTGTTAGCAGTATGTTTTGTCATAGTCATAGTCATAGTCTTACTACATGATGAAGTTCCTCCCAAAATGGCAAAACCAGAGGTACAGTCAGGTCCATGAATATTGGGACATCGACACAATTCTCATGTTTTTGGCTCTATACACCACCACAATGGATTTGAAATGAAACGAACAAGACATGCTTTAACTGCAGACTTTCAGCTTTAATTTGAGGATATTTACATCCAAATCAGGTGAACGATGTAGGAATTACAACAGTTTGTATATGTGCCTCCCACTTTTTAAGGGACCAAAAGTAATGGGACAAACTAACAATAAATCAAACTTTTACTTTTTAATACTTGGTTGCAAATCCTTTGCAGTCAATTACAGCCTGAAGTCTGGAACGCATAGACATTACCAGACGCTGGGTTTCATCCCTGGTGATGCTCTGCCAGGCCTCTACTGCAACTGTCTTCAGTTCCTGCTTGTTCTTGGGGCATTTTCCCTTCAGTTTTGTCTTCAGCAAGTGAAATGCATGTTCAATCAGATTCAGGTCAGGTGATTGCCATTGCATAACATTCCACTTCTTTGCCTTAAAAAACTCTTTGGTTGCTTTCGCAGTATGCTTTGGGTCTTTGTCCATCTGCACTGTGAAGCGCCGTCCAATGAGTTCTGAAGCATTTGGCTGAATATGAGCAGATAATATTGCCCGAAACACTTCAGAATTCATCCTGCTGCCTTTGTCAGCAGTCACATCATCAATAAATACAAGGGAACCAGTTCCATTGGCAGCCATACATGCCCATGCCATGACACTACCACCGCCATGCTTCACTGATGAGGTGGTATGTTTTGGATCATGAGCAGTTCCTTTCCTTCTCCATACTCTTCTCTTCCCATCATTCTGGTACAAGTTGATCTTTGTCTCATCTGTCCATAGGATGTTGTTCCAGAACTGTAAAGGCTTTTTTAGATGTTGTTTGGCAAACTCTAATCTGGTCTTCCTGTTTTTGAGGCTCACCAATGGTTTACATCTTGTGGTGAACCCTCTGTATTCACTCTGGTGAAGTCTTCTCTTGATTGTTGACTTTGACACACATACACCTACCTCCTGGAGAGTGTTCTTGATCTGGCCAACTGTTGTGAAGGGGTTTTTCTTCACCAGGGAAAGAATTCTTCTGTCATCCACCACAGTTGTTTTCCATTGTCTTCCGGGTCTTTTGGTGTTGCTGAGCTCACCGGTGCGTTCTTTCTTTTAAGAATGTTCCAAACAGTTGATTTGGCCACACCTAATGTTTTTGCTATCTCTCTGATGGGTTTGTTTTGATTTTTCAGCCTAATGATGGCTTGCTTCACTGATAGTGACAGCTATTTGGATCTCATATTGAGAGTTGACAGCAACAGATTCCAAATGCAAATAGCACACTTGAAATGAACTAATGAGGGAATAACACACACCTGGCCATGGAACAGCTGAGCAGCCAATTGTCCCATTACTTTTGGTCCCTTAAAAAGTGGGAGGCACATATAGAAACTGTTGTAATTCCTACACCGTTCACCTGATTTGGATGTAAATACCCTCAAATTAAAGCTGGAAGTCTGCAGTTAAAGCATATCTTGTTCGTTTAATTTCAAATCCATTGTGGTGGTGTATAGAGCAAAAAAGAGGAGAATTGTGTCGATGTCCCAATATTTATGGACCTGACTGTATATCTAATTGTTCATTACAGCAGATCAGTAGTCAATGTATACATGCAATTTCCCTCATTCTTTTGTTTTTATGACTAGGGAATTCAAAGAATCTCAGATGACCAGCCTATATACAGATAATATCACTATCATATTTCGTCCTTTGACAATCCTAAATACAATGTATCCATGTCCCGTAAAATATATATATATATATATATATATTAAATCGTATTGATTTGGAAATTCTTATTCACAATTTACATCAAACATCATCAATTTGTGTCTGAATGTGGTCCATAATCCACGATGCTACCGCTGGCTCTGTGTGCTTTTATGCAATAACATAATATGTAGCCACATACTCTTGGGTTTCCAATCTACAAATCACTGACCTGTCCTGTTATTGTTGTCTCACCTTTGAATCACTGTCTGTTCTGCTACAGTGGTAGTTTTATCTCACTGACATGAAAAATGACCTATTTGCAATTTTCTCCATGTAGCTTTGAAATTATCTGACACTTAGGCAATTTTATCCACAAAGTAACATCCCATTGTGCAATGGTGTATGGGCTAGACAGTGGAATCCTTTGAAATGCTAAATTAGTTCATGCTCAGGGCTACACAGGGCCCAAAGCATTTGAGTGCATGTTGGAGTCATCAGCGGACGTTATGTTGTCCTTTAGTCACACCATTTGAAGGCAAACTCTGAAAAGTTCTCACTACATTTACAAAATGTGGTGTACATCCATATCTTTTCTCTTTCTTCTATAATATAATCCCTAGTATGCTAGACCTTAGCTAATACTCTGCCGTTTGCAAACGAATGGGACAAAACATTACATTCAAATAGATTGATTGTCAAATTACTGAAATTCCTCAATGTGTCAATGTACTTGAATCATTACTGCACTCACTATGTACTGCCATCATTAACAGTCGTGGAATAATCTATAAAGGACATGTTATAATTTAGAGATTGTTCATTCCATTATCATTAACACCATGTGTAGGGTACAGTTTACGCTAAATTAATATTTTCTATAAAGAAATGTACAACAAATGTATGACATAAAGGTCTGAAAAACCCAAGAACTTACACTTACACAATCTTAGAGGAAATGTGTTAAACTATTACACATTAACCCACTGACCTGTGAGTATACACAGTGCTTGCTTTGTGAGTGTACTAAGGCAAACTGGTCTGGCCCACAGGTACTGGGTCAATTATGTCAATGGTTCAATGTACAGACATTTTATAACATGCAATTTAGTCTATGTCAATAAGTTACATTACATTACATTACATTACATTACAAGGCATTTAGAAGACACTCTTGTCCAGGGTGACGTACAACGAAGTGCAGATCGAACACAAGAACAAGTGTGAAGAGGACCGCGCAGTTCCGAGTCCTAGCGTGACCAAACAGATACAATTGGAACCCTTAAAGAATACATCAATTTATGAATTAGCATACGACAGTTGGCAGCTAAAATACCCCAAGTACAACAATACAATATCTAATACAATACAAACATAAAAAGTTACACGCCATCTTAAATTATGCTACTTTAGAACCAGCTAAATTAGACTTTTACATGGATTCCTATGATTCATTATAATGTGTTTACTATTTTTGAGTTTAAAAAAGCAACAGAATTTATAGACACTATAGACACTGTTCAAGCTATGCCTTCTATTATACCTTATATTTTTCTAATTTGTAATTTTTAATTATCCACACTTTTTTAGGAAATATGACAACAACAATTCTATTATACTATTTATAATATAACACAATATGTACAGTAATTGAATATACTGTATAATGCTTCTGTGCACAACATTTAATGACATGCCATTATCAGAATCACAGTCTTACCCTTTCTGCAAATCTCACTCTGAATATATTCATGTCTTTCCCATACTAGGACAATATATGGTGTATTTGATGTGCAATGATAAAGTCATATCTGAAAAAAATATGGCAGCGATCAGCCAATTTAAATTCAGCAGTCATTAAGCGACAGTAATTTGCCAACCTTCTGAGTGCTTCAACACATGTACAGTGGGCTCCAGAATTATTGGCACCCTTTGAAATAAATTTAGAAAAAAGGCTGCATATAATGAGCAACGTGGATAATGATCTAAATTTCAAGTTCAAATACACGGGAAAACTCTCTATGTTTCAATGTTTATTAATTATAAATCTTATTTCTTCTGAAGTAAGAAAGTATCTACTGAAAAGTACTCTAGTTATTTTTGGCTATAGGATCTGATTTAATATTCAATAGAACAAGCAGTGCAATGGCTACAGAACAGCAGAAGCACAGCCTGATACACTGCACTCCATACATACAGTAAGATCAACATAATTAAATCCAAAATATAACATTTAAATGTGCACTTCCAATGAGATAGTAATAAAGGAAATATTAAATAGCCATGGGCAAATTAAAACAGGGACTCAATCAAATACCATTATAATAAAACAATACACAACAATAAATTAAGATGTAGACAATTCTCGGTACTTGAGTACTTTTTTCAGTAGATACTTTCTTACTCTCACTCAAGTAGTCTTTTGGATGACTACTTTTAGTCTTACTTGAGTAATTATTATTTTAAAGTAACTGTACTCTTAATTGAGTGCAATTTTTGGGTACTCTACCCACCTCTGTGTATTTATATTATATATTGCTGGCTAGACATACAATTGTATGTACTGTGGTGGCAGGAAGGGAAAGTAGGGTGTGTCCACCAGGTGGCAGCACCAGCCCTGCATGCAGGTATGGCCACAGCCGTGATTCATTGCAATCACTGTAGCTAGTCCTTGGCTCTTCCTTTCCCTGTTGATGACTTTTGTACAAAGTACTAACAGGTTTTGATTGCCTTTTCTGTTACTTTTTCTTTAATAAATGGCAACAAGGCAATTTTTCTTTGCCTTTCTGTGTCTGTTCACCACATGGTGCCAAGGCCCTACCCAGCCCAGCGTTACACTGTCTATAGGGTACCACCCCAGCGACAAGTATTTGTACCTTTTTATGCACTTTTTGTACAATTATTTCTGAGAGTGAATATTAGTCAGCTGAATGTACATACTGTACATGTTTCCTACAAAATATTCACTACAGTGTATTCAAGAGCCTCTGCTGAGTGAATGGATTATAATGCTTTGTAGCTTTAGTTTCAGCTTGAATTTAATAAAACACTATTCTGGTCTTATAAAACAATAATAGAACAGACATTTGAGCCAGAGGACAGCACGTTATATTCCACACAGGCCCATGGTTATTATTAAAGCGTAACTACACCCTCGATCAAACTTTCTTAGCTCTAAACATGTTTGTATACCGACTTTAAAGTGAAACATTTCATTTATCCATGCCAGAGTGAAACATTTAATAATCCATGCCATTATTTCAACAGTTATGAAATGATATCATTTTGACTTGACTGGTCTGAATATGTGTTCTGCTGCAAATAAAATTAGAAAAATGTGATCTTCCGTGCATTCTGGCCCTGCCTGAATCGTGACATCAGTGTACCCTTTTCAGGGTACGATGACACAATATATAGATTGGATATCCAGTTGGAAAATTGTTGACAGCCAATTAAGGATTTGTCCGTTTAATTTAACAACTCGTTTTCAAAGTCGGCAAACTAACTGTTATTAATCACTACCAAAACAGAACAGTGCCGGCACCTGATTGATTAGAGAATACTTTCTGCAAATGAGATGGTCACACCTACTCTACCCGCCCCAGAATGCTTTTTTTCTAAATTGTTCAGCAGGCGGAGCCAGGCAGAAATAGAGCAGCTAACTGACTCTGTCTAAGAGGGCTCAGTGCTATATGATATTTGTGACCTTCACGACGAGGTATGTGTGTGTGTGTCAGTACGTGCATGTATGCGTATTTGTGAAAGATAGAGGCTGTGTGGGAGAATCATATTTTCATGGTCTGGGTGGTGGAATAACAGATGTTGGTCTGACAAGCAGAATATATGTGCATTCAAATCCATGAATTGGGCGGAAAATAATTCTTAGTAATGGAATGGGGCATAATTAGTTGTATTTAAACTGTATGTAAGCACAATTTGGTTCTATGGTTTCTCTTTAGTGAATGCAGATTATTCCTACAGCCAAAATACTCACAAAATACTCATTGCGTTATATTGTATCTCTGAATCTATACCAACATATTCAGCTCCTTTTATACATTTAATGTTATAATGAAACACTACATTAAAAGGCTGTAGGGGCAGCCTGTAGCCTAGTGCTGAATGTACATGACTGGGACCTGGTGTAGCCATGATAAGATCCACACAGCTGTTAGACCCTTGAGAAAGGCTATTAACCCCGCATTGCTCCAGGGGGGGATTGTCCCCTGCTGAGTTTAATCAACTGTACGTCACTTTGGATAAAGAGCGTCAGCTAAATACGAAAATATTTATTTATTTGAAACAATTTAATAAGCAAACAGCAGTCAAGTATCAGTTTTCCATATCCCATATCCTGTATAATTTTTTATCATCTTGGATATTTAATTTTGCAATATCAGGCTGTTCTATTGACATATCAATACTACTTCTGCCACCATCACCACCAACACTTGGCCTGCTGGTGTTGTGCCCCTGTCATTAATTAAAGCTGGACTACAGCTGCAACTTGCTTTTATTTATACATAAGCACTCAGATTCTTTTTAGATATCCATGCCTGACTGATCTCATTATATTATTATTGTTACCAGCCTAAGTAAAGTCTCAAATAATTGAAGCATGCTCAATGAATTACACACCGGCACGGCCCTGATTTCCATCTGGTAGATGCCAGAGACTTACACAGTGAGGGAAATGCCTCTGATCTACTGCTGAGGTGAGGAGCTTACACCGAGACCAAAACGTGACATACTGTACCACTGACACCAATCCACTCCACATGACGTACTATACCACTGAAACCAATCCACTCCACATGACGTACTGTACCACTGACACCAATCCACTCCACATGACGTACTATACCACTGAAACCAATCCACTCCACATGACGTACTGTTCCACTGACACCAATCCACTCCACATGACATACTGTACCACTGACACAAATCCAATCCATGTGACGTACTGTACCACTGACACCAATCCACTCCACATTACGTACTGTACCACTGACACCAATCTAATCTACATGATGAACTGCACCACTGACACAAATCCAATCCACATGACATACTGTACCACTGACACAAATCAAATCCATGTGATGTACTGTACCACTGACACCAATCCAATTCACGTGACTTACTGTACCACTGACACAAGTCAAATCCACGTGACATTCTGTACCACTGAAACTGATCCAATTCACGTGACGTACTGTACCACTGACACAAGTCCAATCCACATGACGTACTGTACCACTGAAACCGATCCAATCCATGTGACGTACTGTACCACTGACACCAATCCAATCCACGTGACGTACTGTACCACTGACACCAATCCAATCCATGTGATGTACTGTACCACTGACACCAATCCAATCTACGTGATGTACTGTACCACTAACAGCAATCCAATCCACATGACGTACTGTACCACTAACAGCAATCCAATCCACATGACATACTGTACCACTGATGCAAATCCAATCCACATGACGTACTGTACCACTGACACTGACCCAATCCACTTGACATACTGTACCACTGACACTGATCCAATCCATGTGATGTACTGTACCACTGACACCAATCCAATCCACGTGACGTAATGTACCACTGACACCAATCCATGTGACGTACTGTACCACTGACACGAATCCAATCCACATAACGTACTGTACCACTGACACAAATCCAATCCACGTGACGTACTGTACCTCTAATTCACTCCACGCATACATATATGACATGCATCTCATTAATTATTCATACGTACCTCAGCAGAAAGCCTTGCTAATTTCACATAAATGCAGTGCCATAAAAGTTTCAAGAGTATCCCCAGTCGCCACCACTCATAAACCTACCATCATAATGAATTACTAGCAATAGCCCCAGCCGCATCGGGTAAAACACTGACACAAACCTGAGATAGAGACAGAAAGAGAGGCAGGGCCTTTCTGTGCCGTTGGACTGACCGCCCCCACGCCTTTGTTCCTGCAGGGGCTCATTTCAACAGGCATCAGCACAGTCACGCTACCTCCTGCCGGCACTTCCACCTGGGTCCCCAAGCCCCGATGTCCGCTGATTTCCCCCTGCCCCACCCGGGCCAGTCCCAGCCGGGCATGGCCCCCCACCTGCCCGCGGCCCACCAGCACGCCGCTCAGCTCCACCAGTCCCTTGCTCCCCTGCCGGGCCCGCAGCTCCAGGAGGTCCCGGGGCCCCCGTTCCTCACTCAGGCTTTCCAGCAGCAGTACCTCATCCAGCAGCAGCTCCTGGAGGCCCACCACCGGAGGATCCTCCCTCACTCCAGGTGAGCCCCTCTGCTAGGCCTGTAGCCTTGGGGCTAAACTACATGAGTGGGACCCCGCATATGCCACTTGTATCACATTTTTATGAAAACGGAAGGAATTATACTTTACACACACACAAAAGCCAAAGCTGATCTGGAAGTAATTTTTCGTCATGAAAGATGCACTGTTCAGAAAATGGTGAGTGTACGTTGCATGAATAGGACCCTGAAGGTTGGTGGTTTGAGCCCCGGTAATTCCACGATACAATCTGCACAGCTGTTGGGCCCTTAACCCCCCATTGCTCCAAAGGGGAATTTGTCCCCTGCTTAGTCTAATCAACTGTAAGTAGCTTTGGGTAAAAAGTGTCAGCTAAATGATTAATTATTTTCTCAGTGTGCAGCTCAAAGGGTCAATGTACTGTACTTTCTGTTCCATCAATCAAGGGCCTATATCACAAAGCAGGATTACTGAGTTAGCTGGATAACTGCACTGAGTAAAACCCTCTGGACTGAAGTAAAAACATTTTTACCCAGTGCAGCTATCCAGCTAACTAATCCTGCTTTATGATACAGGCTCCTGTTCTATTGGCCTAAGTCAGGGGTCTCTAACTCGTTACGACATAGGGCTGTGTGTATGCAGATTATCATCCCAGCCAATTAATTCTGCCTTAATTCATTCCAATAACTCATTCAGCCATATGCATTTAACTGCATTAAAGCACATAATATAAGCAGCAGTCGTTGTTCAGACAACACAAATAGCACATGTCACTTTATATAGTCAGGTCCATAAATATTGGGACATCGACACCATTCTCATCTTTTTGGCTCTATACACCACCACAATGGATTTTCACCATTCAAATCAGGTGCATGGTGTAGGAATTACAACAGTTTCTATATGTGCTTCCCACTTTTTAAGGGCCCAAAAGTAATGGGACAATCGGCTGCTCAGCTGTTCCATGGCCAGGTGTGTGTTATTCCCTCATTATCTCATTTACAAGGAGCAGATACAAGGTCTAGAGTTAATTTCAAGTGTGCTATTTGCATTTGGAATCTGTTGCTGTCAACTCTCAATATGAGATCTAAAGAGCTGTCACTATCAGTGAAGCAAGCCATCATTAGGCTGAAAAATCAAAACAAACCCATCAGAGAGATAGCAAAAACATTAGGTGTGGCCAAATCAACTGTTCGGAACATTCTTAAAAGAAAGAACGCACCGGTGAGCTCAGCAACACCAAAAGACCCGGAAGACTACGGAAAACAACTGTGGTGGATGACAGAAGAATTCTTTCCCTGGTGAAGAAAAACCCCTTCACAACAGTTGGCCAGATCAAGAACACTCTCCAGAAGGTAGGTGTATGTGTGTTAAAGTCAACAATCAAGAGAAGACTTCACCAGTGTGAATACAGAGGGTTCACCACAAGATGTAAACCATTGGTGAGCCTCAAAAACAGGAAGACCAGATTAGAGTTTGCCAAACTACATCTAAAAAAACCTTTACAGTTCTGGAACAACATCCTATGGACAGATGAGACAAAGATCAACTTGTACCAGAATGATGGGAAGAGAAGAGTATGGAGAAGGAAAGGAACTGCTCATGATCCAAAACATACCACCTCATCAGTGAAGCATGGTGGAGGTAGTGTCATGGCATGGGCATGTATGGCTGCCAATGGAACTGGTTCCCTTGTATTTATTGATGATGTGACTGCTGACAAAGGCAGCAGGATGAATTCTGAAGTGTTTCGGGCAATATTATCTGCTCATATTGAGCCAAATGCTTCAGAACTCATTGGACGGCGCTTCACAGTGCAGATGGACAATGACCCAAAGCCTACTGCGAAAGCAACTAAAGATTTTTTTTCGCCAAATAAGTGGAATGTTATGCAATGGCCAAGTCAATCACCTGACCTGAATCCGATTGAACATGCATTTCACTTGCTGAAGACAAAACTGAAGGGAAAATGCCCCAAGAACAAGCACAAACTGAAGAAAGTTGCAGTAGAGGCCTGGCAGAGCATCACCAGGGATGAAACCCAGCGTCTGGTAATGTCTATGCGTTCCAGACTTCAGGCTGTAATTGACTGCAAAGGATTTGCAACCAAGTATTAAAAAGTGAAAGTTTGATTTATGATTGTTAATTTGTCCCATTACTTTTGGTCCCTTAAAAAGTGGGAGGCACATATAGAAACTGTTGTAATTCCTACACCGTTCACCTGATTTGGATGTGAATACCCTCAAATTAAAGCACATCTTGTTCGTTTCATTTCAAATCCATTGTGGTGGTGTATTGAGCCAAAAAGATGAGAATTGTGTCGATGTCCCAATACTTATGGACCTGGCTGTACATGATGTGCAAACCTACAGCCCTAATTCAGCAAATAATTGAAGTAATTATATAATAAATGTCTGAGGCTGGATTAAAAACCAGCGTACACACGACCTGTTTGAAAGCACTGGGCTACGTGACGGTAATGAAAGCTTTCGATGTGTGGCGTGTCTGCACAGACGTGCCCAGGAGCGTGTGCCCCTGAACCCACACCGGCTGCGTGGAGGCTACGACTACATCCCCTCGCTGCACCTCCCTCAGCCAATCACGCAGCAGCCCCGCTACCTGGCAGAAGGCACTGACTGGTAATTTTGACTTCAGAATGCTTCCATCAAAACTTCACTTTCAATTACACTTCCAATACACTACAATTGCAAATATACAGTGCAGTCCATATGCATTTGGACAGGACAATGTCTGTTATTTTGGCTCTGTAGTCCAGCACATTGGAGACTCTCCCCTTTAGTTTGGGGGTAATTATATCCATAAGGGGTGATCTGTAGGAATTACCAACTGTCCAAATACGAGCACTGCTGGACTGTATCTTACTGTAAATCATAACAAAGAGGAAGTGCTGATGGTTTTTTTGGGTCAATATTTACACAATAAAATGTGTCTATACATGAAATGCACACACAGACACACATGCAACACATGTATACCTACTCAAGAAGATGAGCAAGATTTTTGGAGAGATAATCAAATCATTCAATAAAAACTGTTGTTAGCACTTGTCAGAAACATATGGATCTAATGTATATCGCTAACCCATTCTAGAATATACTTGGCCAATGATATTGGATATAATCCAAAGGTAATCAGATATGATTATACTTTTTGAGTAATCTAAAAGATTACAGAACTAACTATATTTTTTCTCAATCCGTACTAGATATATCATAGCCTGTATATATACATTCAAAAGTTAGAAATGCAGCATTATGCTATATGACATGTGTATAACGTATTTTTTTAAAGGATATGCATGTTTTTGTATCATTGCATTTGCTATGATTGTGCCAAAGTCACAGACAGAAATCAGAAATCAGATAGAGAAAAGTGTGGCTTGTGCTCTCTCCGCAGGGATCTCAGTGTGGACACAAGCCTCTCTCACCACCAGTATCACCTCCGACAGCTCCCCCAGCACTATCAGCATTACCTGGCATCTCCCAGGTTGCATCACTTCCCTAGGAATACATCTTCAGCACAGGTGGTGAGTTTATCTGTTTATTTTCTTCCTGAAGGAGAAATTCTTCCTGTTCTAATTCACCCTAACAATACAAATGCTCAGCTGTGTTGAGAAGTATAGCCAAAAAAAAAACTTTAATCTTTCTCGGTTGAAATATGGGGAGGGATTCTGCCGTTCTTACAATGGTAGGCAGGTCATTCCACCACTGAGGAACCAAAACAGAGAACAAGTGTGAACATGCAGCCTAACCCCCTGGTGCTTGTAATGAGGTGACCACAAGGTGACCAAAGCAGACCGGAGTGGTCTTGCTGGGGTGTAAGACTTGGGTGTAAGAGAGGGAGTCTGGATGTAAGGTGGGGCAGTCTCCTTAGCAGCCTGAAAGACAGACAGAAATGTAAAACCCAGCCCCATACTACCACTTAATCAGAATGTTTGTATCTTTTTCACAGGTTGTCCATGAAATCAGAAACTACCCCTACCCCCAGCTACACCTTTTGGCTCTTCAGAGTCTCAACCCTTCTCGTCATGCGACTGCTGTTCGGGAGAGCTATGAGGTACCGTCAGATCACTTTTCATCTCCGCCATGCCTGTCCTCTCAAATGTTCTGCTCGCTCTGTGACCATGAATGGTTTGGGAGTGAGCTGGGTGCTTCTCTGCCGTCCCCTCATCCATTAGGGCCCTGTCTGCATGCTTATCGTTCTGGGCGTTGGTCAGTTGTCTTGTTTTTATTTCTTTGTTTCTGTTTATCTCCATTTGTCCTGCTTCCCATCGTGCAGTAGTGGTGTCAGGGCGCATGTGAAAGTGTCATGGTTTGTGCTAGAATTTCCGAGTGCCTATTATGATAGACTGGTGAACCTGAAAGAGAAAATAAAGATACATTGAAAACCATGATATTTCTGGCAGCTGCAACAAGGCTGCCTGGCGTATATAAGTGGGATCTATTATGAGGTGTGTTGTGTGGTTCCAGCTGGTCTGTCAGAACAAGCTCCTTGCAACTACACAGTAAAATGTCCAGTAAAATCAGCTCTCCAAAAATCTGAGTCCATATGCGCCCTGTTGGACTCGTGTGTGAGTTCTGTTAGAGTTGAATGAACACTGGGCATTTTACTGTGTGTACGGCAGGATGTGTTGAATTGATTTAGTGTAATCCTAGCCTACTGTGAAGCTCTTGGCTATATTTCCGTGACCTGATTTGCTTCTCTGGAGCTGCTTTACTGACTCAGCGGATATACTGGAATGTTCACAGATGTGCTTCTCATTATACTCCCTGCTGAAAAAAACCAGCTCAAGCTTGGTTTTGAAACAGCTGGTAGCTGGTTGACCAGTTCAGACCAGCTCCATACCCAACATAGTTTAGCTGGGTGACCAGTTCAGGCCAGCTCCATGCTCAACATAGTTTAGCTGGTTGACCAGTTCAGACCAGCTCCATACTCAACATGGTTTAGCTGGTTGATCAGTCCAGACCAGCTCATAGCTCGACATGGTTTGACCAGCTCATACCCAGCTGGACCATGTTGTGACCAGCTCGATATTACAGCAGGGCTTCCGTGTGCTTCTCCCTGCAGGAGCTGCTCCAGCTGGAGGACCGGCTGGGCAGTGTGAATCGAGGAGCGGTGCAGACCACCATAGAGAGGTACACCTTCCCTCACAAATACAAGAAGGTGAGAAATTCCTCCTCTGGCATGCTATTGCTGCTAGTCGCTTATCAGTGCTATATGAGGTTTACAATTGAGAATGAAACCCATGAGCCTTTCATTTGAGGTAGTTTACATCCATATCAGGTGATGCAAATAGGAATAGGAATAGGAATACATTCTGAAAAGTCAGATGTATTCAACTGCTTTCTTAGTGCAGGTATGAGCAAGCTTTCCGTATCTAGTTTTGATTCTAGGCTTTTGATTGCCTTTGGAGTCTGTTATTGCCGTTTGTCAACATGAGGACCAGAGTTGTACCAATGACAGTCAAGAAAGCCATTATGAGGCTGGGAAATAAGAAGAAAACAGTCAGAGAACTAAACAATCAGCTGATATGGATATAAATAGCCTGAAATTAAAGGGGACAGCCTGCACTTAAAACTCACATTTACAAATCCTTTACTTAAACCTCACATTTACAAGTACTCCAGAGCCAAAAGAGCAGAAATTGTACCAACTGTCCAAATCCATACAAACTGCACTGCATGTCAATATGCATGTGTACTTGGCATGGCAATATATCTAGGATAAAATTAAAGACATTAATCTTGTTATTCGTGATAGTTGCAGTGTTGTTACGCTCCAGCAAGGAGGAGTGACATTTTAATTCTTGGGAAATCATGTAAGCCTCCTGTTCATCCCTGAGAGAGAACAAACATTGAATTTAATTTAGTCTGAGTCGACCAAAGCTCACACTGACAGCCTATACGGGTCTTGTCCACAGACAGAATATTTGAGTGCAGGTAATAAAATATCCAGTCCTGGGGATTTTGGCTTGACTTTTAAGAGGCTGTAAAGGGAATTATTGTGCCCCCCTTCCTCGAGGTAGGCTAATCAAAAGGTTTCTAAGAGATAACGAGAGTGCCCCAGTTGTAATCAAAGAATGCTTCTCAAACCCTGTTCACCAGGGAAACAGAAAAGAGATGCTGAAATCTTTCTGTGCTTTAATTAAAAGCAGGGATTGAGGTTTATCCGGCTCTGAATGCAGCAGTTCGACAAATTCATGGGGTAAAAAAAATGAGGGGAACACTGGACAGCTTTCGCGGATAATATTTATTCTCTACTGGGTACAGTACATCTTTATAAACAGCACCAAATGCTGTGGTAGAGGCACATTTTTGTCATTAGTGCAAGGCTACAGGAAACAGGAAAGAGGCTTAAGCATTTGGATTTCCAAAGGATTCTCTTGTCATGGTACACTCCAGCCAAAGCCAGAGTGTGTGTGTGTGTGTGTGTGTGCGTCCTTGTGTGTGTGTGTGTGTGCGTGTGTGTGTGCGTCCATGTGTGTGTGTGTGCGTCCTTGTGTGTGTATGTGTGTGTGTGCGTCCATATGTGTGTGTGTGTGTGCACGTGTGTGTGTGTGTGCACGTGTGTGTGTATGCGGGTCTGCGTGTGTGTGCACTCTTTACAGAATGTTCCTGTGTGTGTGTGTGTGTGTGTGTGTGCAAGCATGTGCATCGATGTGTGTGTGGGTGTGCACATGTGTATGTGTGTATGCGTGTGTGTGTGTGTTCCTGTGTTTGTGCACTCTTTACAGAATGTTCCTGTGTGTGTGCGTGTGTGCAAGCATGTGCCTCCATATGTATGCACACAAGTGTATGTGTGCATGTGTGTGCATCCATGTGTGTGTGCATGTCTGTGTGTGTGCTTATTTGCGTGTGAGTGTGTGTGCATGCATGCATGTGTGTGTGCATGTCTGTGTGTGCACTCTTCACAGAATATTCCTGTGTGTGTATGCAAGCATATGCCTCCATGTGTGTGCGCACAAGTGTGTGTGTGCATGTGTGTGCATCCATGTGTGTGTGCATGTCTGTGTGTGTGCTTATCTGCGTGTGAGTGTGTGTGCATGCATGCATGTGTGTGTGCATGTCTGTGTGTGCACTCTTCACAGAATATTCCTGTGTGTGTATGCAAGCATGTGCCTCCATGTGTGTGCGCACAAGTGTGTGTGTGCATGTGTGTGCATCCATGTGTGTGTGCGTGTCTGTGTGTGTGCTTATCTGTGTGTGAGTACGTGTCTGTGCATGCGTGCATGTGTGTGTTTCTGTGTGTGTGCGTGCACGCAGGCCTGTGTGCACTCTTTCCAGAATGTTCCTGGAGGTGAGCCGGGGCACATGGCTCTCCTCACCCAATTTAATCAACAGACGAGGCATTTACATAACCGGGTCTGCATTACTCAAAATGAGCCTGCATTTGCTGATGACCCAGGTGCCATCTTCATGTTTCCAATACCGGAGTACTGAAACATTTATTCACTCATTTCCTTCATTAGACAGAGCACTTAACTCATGTTCCTGTCCCATTGTAAGTAGCGGACTAGAGCCTAGCGACTGATTTATATGCTTCTATCTCAGAGAAAGCCAGTGGACATGAAGATATCAATGGATGAAGAGGAGTCGGACATTGATGAGAAATGCACAATTTGCCTATCGATGCTGGAAGACGGCGAGGATGTGAGGTAATTCACCCGTGTCCCAGAAGCACGTGTGCAGTGTTTATGTTATCGCCTGTTCCGTCTGACTGCTTTATCAACTCTGTTGATATTTGTTGTCTGTTCTGCATAAAAACTGTATATTCAATATTCAGGGACTGGGTGACAAAACATTAGTGTTATAGTTCGAAAATATCAGTGATTCATTGGTGTTCATATCATATAATGTTTATGGGTGAGCTTTGGAGTCAAAGTAGCTTCAAATGTGTCACACGAGTCGGGAGTCTCCAGATAGGGCTGGCCGCCCTGCCGTAGCGCTGACTTGGCGGTTAATGTAGCGGTAATGCAATAACAGGGTGTGTGCGTGTGCGTGTGCGTGTGCGTGTGCGGGTCGGGTCCAGTAGCCCCGCCAGCTCTGCATGTGAGCTCTCCGTCTCCCTTCCCCCCAGCTGTCTCTGGGCCAGAGCATGCAGACGTCTCTGGTGACCTTGTGTGACACAGAGGGAGAGAGGGAGGGGAGAGGAGGGGGGGAGGGAGGAGGGGAGAGGGGAGAGGAGCCAGATGCAGAGAGGCCCTAGGTTCTGTCATGCAGTAGGAGGAATACGCAGAATTTTAATAGCCTCCACATTTAGCATCCTCCCTCTGGGTATTTTGTTTTTTTTCCTTTTTTAGATACTGTCGGCTCACAAATTAACCCTGTATGACGACTGAAAGGAGGTTCAGGACTGAAGGACCACTTATATTGATGTTTGATAAGGCTACATTTGTGAGGCTTTTTGGCAGACATTACAATTATTTAGCTGACACTTCTATTCAAAGCAACTTACAGTTGATTAGACTAAGCAGGGGGCAATCCCCCTGGAGCAATGTGGGGTTAAGGGCCTTGCCCAAGGGCCCAATAGCTCCTCTGATCTTATTGTGGCTACACTGGGGTTTGAACCAACCACCAACCTTCTGGGTCCCAGTCAAGCAACTTAGCCACTAGACTAGGCTGCCCGCAGACTTCGCATATTTCTAAATGGGATTGTAAAGTTTCACTTAAATTGAAATTGAATTGATGTGTACTGACTTGTGCACACTAATATCAAGGCGTATTCAGTCTTGTGTGAATTCATTGTTCTTGTCGTTGTTTCTTTTTGCAGGAGGTTACCCTGCATGCACCTCTTCCACCAGGCCTGTGTGGACCAATGGCTGGCCACCAGCAGGAAGTGCCCCATATGTCGGGTGGACATCGAGACCCAGCTGACGCCGGACAGCTGATGCCCGCGGGAGCCTGGAGGTTCGGCCAGCCGCTCCTCACCCCCCTACCACACCCCCACCCCCCCGCCCCCACCTCCCTCAGGTCCTCCGCCAAACGTCTCCTGCCTTCACCTCCGCTTCCGACCCTGCCTTCCGGGCCGCCGAAGACCACTGGAGGAGAAGCTGCAGGCTCAAAAAGAGAAAAGCACACTCACAGAAAACAGAAGAGGAGGAGTACGAAGAGGGAAAGGGCTTTCGTCATGGACTGGGAAAAGATGGGAATCTCAGTCGCTGTTGCAAAGACCGGGGGACATCGGGCGGTTGTTTCGTGGAAGAGGTGGGGGCTGGTTTTCCCTGTAGATTTTTTTTGGGGGGGGGGGGGGGGATGGGGTGGCAGCTCACAGTCTTTTAATAATGATGGTAATGAACAAATGCTGCACAGCATGCTGTCCTTAGTCCAGGACGTGTAGGAGAAAGCAGGTTTAGAAGAGAGAACTAGCTTGAGGCCGTATTTGTGTCAGTGGTGGTATGTATAGTATCCTGGACCAGGATTTTGCTTTTAGAAGCCTCCGGTCTTATCGACGAGAGAGATTATTTAAATCTATACGATCGTGTATTTCAGGATTACGGGATGCTGTACTTTCCTGGAAACAAGTCTGAACTTTGTGGAGATAAAGATTTAAAAAAAAAGATCTAAGAAGGGGTCACGTATTAGATGGGGTTGCGTATTACGAGTAAACTATAATGTGGTATACAAGGTAGCTTAATCCCAAAGCCAAATGCATCTCCTCTGCCAGAAAACATAGGTCTCTCTGTCTCTCTGGTTATTGTGCATAGTACCAGTGGCAGAGTGGTTACTTTGTGACTGTACATGTCCTTGGTGAACGCATGGCCATCCAAGCTTGTACAAATCAGTATCTTGTTCTAGTGCCCCCTAACCCCCCTTCCCATTCCCCCTTCATATACTAGCCACTTCAGAATTTGTCTATCAGTGTTGGCATGGGCTGTTTGTTGAGTCTGAGAAGGAGAGGGGTTGTATACGCATGTGATAGCTATCAGAGCATTGTGACTTCCTTTTACACACTAACAAATGCTACGAAGAATTCCACCCCGACAGGACGGTGGAAACCGACGTTAAGAAACGTGACTTCATCCTGTTGCTTCAGTGGCCACCGGTGGAACTCCATTGTAACATTAACCTTACTGCCTAAAAAAAAAAAACAAGCACATGTGATTTTTTTATGACTGTTTCAATATATATATAAAAAAAATCATAATAACAGCCGGTGTTTGCAGAGAATAAGCAAACGTGTTTCTTGTATTTCGGTGTATTGGATTGCCCATGTGGTTGTTAGCCTGTATTGCTCTAACAATGAACACTGCGCTGTGATAGTGGCCGTAGTTTCCATGTAACGCGCATGAACGGTTTGGGTGCTTTTCAGCCGCTGAGACGTGAGAGGGGGAAAAAAAGCCATCTGTTTGAGAAAAACCAAACGACATCCCTTGTCTGTCTAACCCGCTGCTAGGTGACCTCTTGGACATTTGTCTTCATGCTTCCTTTATGTCTGTCTGTTTGTCTGAATGTCTCGTTTTAAAACTGGACGTTGGACAGGTCCATGTCCGTTTCAAATCAATTTGAAATAATAGCCGCAAAGCTGCTGTTCTATTTATTGCTTTTTTTCTTTTTTTTGTAATGCACTATAATCTTACGTTGCCTCAAATTGATTTGATCCAGAGAGTATTTCCTCGTAACTGCTTGTGCGTTTGCACCCGGTGGTGTTTTATTTACTGTAAATCCGTCCCAGTGCATGCTGGGAAAAGCAGTGCTTTATGATTCTTTGTTACTCCTGCATGGTTTTCCTCATCCCAAAAATATGAATGAGAAAGTCTAGGGCTGGTCATCAAGCTAACCTGGCTCACAGCTCTGTTTTCACAGTATCGAAAACATTCTTTGCTGAGAGCCCTCGTTCAGCCTAGAGCAGCAGGAAAAACAAACTACCAACTTATTTTTTTCAAGGGAAAAATGAAACTATTTAGTGGACTGTATTACCACAGACCGTGGATATTTCATTAGGGCTGTTCGAATATTTAAAAAGCCATTGCATTAATGCAGCAGTTCTCTGTTAAATAGGCAAGACATGGATACTATATATAAAAATGTGACATTAATTGTCCTTATGCTTGAAGAATATGAGCCGGGCACGTTAGTTGAGTTGAGCTGTGAATCGGCCATCTCCCCCAAATTTATTGGGAGGGTGTGGTGTCTAAACTTGACATTCTTTAAAAGCAGCATTTCTAAGATCATTTTACAACTCGTCAGTCACACAAAGGGTACTGTATCTGTGTTTGGTAGAGCAACTGTGGAGGTAACAAACTTTTACATACTGCACAGTGTTGTGAGTTGAAAATGCCTTAAATATTACACAATCATGATTTATTACTAACTGTAGATATGCATTTGGGCATGCATTTATTTTTTTATAGTTTTGCAATTTTAATCATTTAATTTAATTAGCAGCAACACAAGGTATTAGCATTTTGAAAAACCTCCTTGTATTGCTTATTTGGGATGCTTTGCATGCAGTTGTATTTTTCAGAAAAAAAATAAAAAATAAAAACAAAAATAGCTAAAATATTTAATTTGACCTGATCAGGGTATGTTTATTAGTTTATGTATGTGGTGCTGTTAATATTGGTTACATTCCATTAAATGCAATTTCTATTATTTCCTATGCTGTGATCTTGTGCATAAACTGCAATAGAGTGGGAATGGTTTTAGTACGTATGTCCGATTTTGCACTCTTTTGTTAAACATAGTCAACCATTTAATGGAATTAACTCTGTTGTTCTCTCAGCATCTATATTTACTGTCCCGTGTGTGTGCTCAAACGCCATTTCTTCCACATTATGTATTTCATCCATACACTGCAAAAAAATTTCTGTCTTTACAAGTATTTTTAATCTTGTAATGAGACTTAAGATCTTATTTTCTTTTCTCTCAATAGAAGCTATTAGCATGTTTTAAGTTACTGCTGGCTTGACAAGCCAGATGTTCTGATTCCATTGGCAAATCTTTAAATGAGTCAAAACCTCTTACCTCACCTTATTTAGTAAAATAAATAAGATTTTAAGTCATAATATAACTACTGAAATACTTGTTGAGATTGAATTTTATTTTTTTTGCAGTATAGGTTCTGACACCACACCACCAGACAAGACAAACTCTAAGTGCCTCAACTTGAGTGGCAACAAGTGATCCATACTGTACATACTGTTCTGTACGTATATAACTGACAATATTCCTGGATAGGCATCCTTTTGAAAATCCTTGAAATCTCTGAAAGAGATTTAAAACCATACAGGGATAAATGACATTTACAGGATTTTAGGGCACTACCAGGAACATTATTTTATTTACGAACCAAATGAAGAATAGTAGACACACTTTAATTTCATTTCATTTGTCTTACTTTAATTTGTGTCGTTCACACTTTATTTAGTTCACCGGCTTCCTGCTTTTGTTTTAGATGTGGATGAATTTTGTTTCCTCATCTACTACAATGATAAGTATATAATAATATTAAACAATACCTCTTTGCCCAAGGGGAGTATAGTGTAATCATAGAATCTGGTTTTGATTGTTATAAAGCTCCAGTTGTAATCCCCAATAACAAATTAATACCTAAAATATGTTTTTCTTGATTTATTAAGAATGATTTGTTTCCAACAGGCTTATTTTGACTGTGGTTAAGTCATCAAAATTATTAATTAATTTCCCATGGATATGTGGGAACCAGATGTGTCCACAAACCAAACAGAGGTTAGCGGAGTTAACAAAATGGTGTGCTATACTTTGAAGTCTCCCTGCACACAAAGGATACTGGGAAATCTTTCAAGTGCACCATTGAAATATACGACCAAATTGTCCCTATACTTACTTTATCACTCAGTGCAATAAAATAAAAACATTTCACAATTTAAAATGCATTAGTGATGTATGACAAAAATACATTATACAACTCTACAAGGAACTAAAGTAGATAAGCAAACACAAATAAAAGTTAACATGAACCCTCAGTTAAACCTAATTCCAGAATTGTTTCTTTCAAACATTCAGTGAGCAAGCTGTGCTGTTTTGTTTTTACGGAAGGTTTTGAGTTTGACTATTATTGAAAAAAATCCATCAGTTGCTGACATTTCACTTTAAAAACGAAGTGATTTAGGGTGAGGCTGAGTAGAGGATCTGAGTCACATGTCCCTTGTTCATCAGCGCTAGTTCATAACCTTCACTTTGCTTTTGGCTTGATTTCGCCATCTATCCTTTTCCATATTCAAATGTCAAATCACCACACTGAACCATAGCATTATGTCATTGTACAAACCCAGTAGCCTATGAACAGTATCTTGAAGCACAAGCTATTTAGGTGTACAGTATGTTGTTCTCAGGTTTTAATATATACATGATAATAGATGCATTGAAATTGTTGCAGCTATACCTTGAATATTACCGATGTTAATTTGCTGCTGTTGATGCTGAAAATGCTGAATCGCCTGCCAGTAAAAGAGATGCGGCCCTCTTTCTCTCCTTTGTACGAGATTCTGCTGTTTGCTGTTATTGCGCAATGTTTTACCATATGACATATTTTACAAATAAACATAGAAATTTCTATCATTAATATGAAAGCAATAGCTCATTAATGATGATGGTTACCATTACGCAGAGTATCTAGACAAATGAAAAACGTGTAAAATCTTAGATTCGCATTTGTTGGATTTTGTACTGTATTTATATCTAATAAGAATGACTTAAAGAAGAAACTGCATCGCTAAACCCAAACTGTTCTGTTCTTTTTTTAATTTTAAGGCTTGTACATGATTCTTTTGTATGTGGTTTTCAAATAAATCGTCTGAAACAAGCAACCAATCTTCCTCGTTATTTGGCAACATGAAACTATTCCAAGTACACAATATGCAATTTAATATCATACTTATTTCTGACAGTCTCTCTCACCACTTGACATTTTTTCACTATTCTGGCTCAGAAAAGTGATCCCATATCCTGTAATTCACTCTTGTGGAACATGCAAATAATGTTTTCCAAAAACATTTTTTATTGACATTTTTTATTGTCATTTTATTTCTGTAGGTCACTGTAAGTCACTGGTTTTGTTCAAAGGCCTCAGTCTGTGGCACTGATCCCAAAAGCAGTGTTCAACAAACTCAGTAAGCCAAAACTGAATTTTGAACTTATTTATAAAATACCTGCTTTGACATACTTATTATTTGTAAATTATTCATCACCAGTGTAACAGCCAAATTCCTACAGGCATCTACATGTGATCATATTTAACCAACAAATGAATTGTTACACTAAATGATACTCATAATGATTGTTTCCATGGCTCTTTGGAGGCAATTTCAACAATATATTAATAAATATTGGTGATCTTCAACACATTATTGCATTAATTTAACCACAAGTATTTATTCACCCAGGACATCTGATGACCCATATTTCACTGACATAATCTACATTCTAGTTTTGGATTAGCAGGCGGAGTGTAAATGTGTCACATACCTGATAGAGTGGGGATAAACTTGCATTAGGTGAAAGCTTCATGATTAAATATACAGTATTTGAGTTGTGGGCTGTGGCTAAATTATACTGCAGACCAAATATTTGTATCTAAGTTCACCCTTAGTGTAAACCGGACACTGAAATATTTACAATATTTATATGAAATAAGGATTCCACTTGCTGAGTGAATCTCCATAAAGACAATATGAACATTTTGAAATTATTTGTAAAAAAGGAACATTTCACTTAATTATGTTTCTTGGTCAGTAATGACATCTTAAAATTCCCAATCCTTTCCTACCTTAGTGTAAATGAATTATGTAAAACAGATCAGATTATCCCATACATCAATCAACTACTGAAGTGCAATTAGCATATTCATGCAGAATTTCTCATTAAGCCATATTGTTCCCTGTGACAAAAATCAGGAGTCAGGGTTCAGATAAACGTGAAGGCACATCTGGGTATATGATCAGGCAAACAAACATGGGCCTAAATCATAACAGGTTCCTTTGAGAGCATTCAATGTAAAAAACACACAAAGAAGAAAATTTAGCAAAATGGGAATTCAAAATAAAAGTCCTCTTACAAACAATAGAATGCAATCAAAATACTTCCCAGTGGTCCTGGACTAATGAGGCTATTACTGAGCCAGTGTTTCTCATTTTGACAGACGCCCAGCATCCATGAGTTCCAGGAAACATGAGTCTTTCTTACAGGAGCAGAAATTGATTTTTTTATATGCTCAAGTTCTTTTTTAATACCTTGAAAAACTTCATCAAAAATCATACTGGTTCGTCCACAATAAATATAGGAACATTTCACTCAAAAAAGGTATTCCAAGGAACATGGCCTTCAGCAGATAAAAAAGTAAACAAAGCAAAACACTGATCTTAGAAGCTCTCTGGCGGGCAGTACCAAAGTCTGAACTGGTATGCAGCTGGCCTCTAAGGCCGATGCAGAGAGGCGGTCAGGATTTGGGGTAGATCAGTACTTGGGGTAGATCAGTATTTTGGGTAGATCAATACTTGGGGTAGATCAGTATTCGGGGTAGATCAGTATTTGGGGTAGATCAATACTTGGGGTAGATCAGTATTTGGGGTAGGGGTAGATCAGTACGTGGGGTAGATCAGTATTTGGGGTAGATCAGTACTTGGGGTAGATCAGTATTTGGGGTAGATCAGTACTTGGGGTAGATCAGTATTTGGGGTAGATCAGTATTTGGGGTAAATCAGTATTTGGGGTAGATCAGTATTTGGGGTAAATCAGTATTTAGGGTAGATCAGTATTTGGGGTAAATCAGTATTTGGGGTAGATCAGTATTTGGGGTAGATCAGTATTTGGGGTAGATGAGTCTCTGGACCTGTCCGTCAGCCCGCTCCGTGTCCAGCCACTTCCCGCACAGGAAGACGGTGGTCACCCCGTTGGCCGTGTTGGTGACCTCCACCCGCTCCAGCAGCCAGCCGCAGGAGGAGCTGGAGTTGTCGTGCTCCATCTTCACCCTCTGCAGCTCGCCCAGGTCCAGCATCTCCAGCAGGAAGCGGTCGGTGCGGCCGCGCTCGAACAGGTTGCGGAACTTCTGCTGGAGAGCGCGCTTGCCGGAGTCCCCGTTGGAGCCGTATATGGTGATGAAGACGTTGGCGTCGGTGCCGGCCCCCTTCTGGTCCGCCGTGACCACGATGATCTCGTACTTGACCGGGACCAGGCTGCGGACCTTGCTGGCGAAGCTCTCCTGGGACTTGGTGCACTCGAAGGTTAGGGCGTCGTCCTTCTTGGCCGAAAGAGGGATCTCCGCGTCACAGCGGAATATAAACCTGGGTGGGTGCGGTGGAAAGAGGTGTCAAAAAGTGAAATATGCCATAGAAAAATTTAACAAAAAAAAAAAGGACTGAATGTAATTTCTACATGCGTTGTGAAAACAGGTACTTAAAACAAATAATTCATTAATAATGAGATTTTTACAGTTTTCTCCAAATTTTGTAGCCAATTATACCCTATCTATTCCAACTGCCCATGTGTTAGCAAGGAATACACAGGCTACTCCCCATCCCTCGATGGCCTGGATGGATCAGGTAATCCTGAGAACGTCAGAACTTCTCCAAGCTGCATTGTCCCGCCCGTGACCGTGATTCCGAGGCGCCCGGGGTGCTGTTGTACGCGGCAATCTCACTAACCCCCCCCTTTGCTGAGTCCTCCCCCCGCCCTCGGGGCGGCAAGCCAATTATGCCGCTCCATGTGATCTAGCCAAACTCAGCTTTGGCAGGACCGGCCTGTATCAAGGTCCATGAGCCGTGTGCCATGGCAGCTCAGGAAAACAGGTTCTTTCAACAAGGCACTCAAACAACTGTATCTGATCAAGGAAGAACCTTGTGAATCCCTTTGTGCGCCTTTCAGAGCACAACACAAGAACTGGAATTTAAGAGAAGACGAAACAACAAATGAGCAAGGCTTCACTAGCAAAATGGGAAAATGATAAATGCTGGGAACCTCAAGGTTCAAAACAAAGTAAATATCATAGGAATTGGCCCAAACAGTTCTTGTCCCGGATCTGTACTGTTGATAATATTGTGATTTAACTCCAGAGGCCCGTTGTTGATAAAGTATATCTGCCCAAGCTTCACTCACTTGTTTCCCAACTCTTGCTCTGTAACAACCACCTCCAGCACATGCCAGGATGATTCAGTCTTCACTTTCTTGCCATCTTTTGGAGCATGCCCCAGACAGATACTGGCGATTTCACCAATATTTTTGCAAGAAAATTCAAATGTGTCTGTAGCTCCACTGTTGGAAAGAAATAAAATATATATTATATTTTATATTATTATATAAAACAGGCACGGCAATATTCACATTTCGCAAATCTGTGATTTCATAACCAATGTTCTATAATGTCTAGGAACTAGCATTCTTATTTAATTTAGCTAAATTGGAATTAAATTACAACAAGAAGTTGGAAATATAGCATATTAAACATCACAAAAAGCCCTGAAATTAGTGAAATCTCCAGTGATATCCTCAACAATCCGCTTTATTCCTCAACATTTACAGAAGAAACCATTGTTGCCTGAAAGATAAATAAATAAATACCGTTGGAACTTCTTTTTCTTTGAGGAATTTTCCATCACAAATTCCTTCGAACGTGCCTTCCTCCCTTCCAGCACAATCCACACATTCTCTTTTGTATCCGCATCAGCTGTGTCGGCTGTTGTGGTGGCAATTTCATATTCTTTGAAGGCAAATACAGAACACATGCATTTCAGCATTGTAATACAGCTTGAAGAGTTCGCACATAAACCCCTGAACTTCAAAACACGCATACTTTAACTGTCAACAGTTGTATCCCTCATAAAGTCACAATAGGACAGATGAGCCAGATGTTCAAAGGCTGTTCATGAAAACACACAAACAGTGAGTGGATGCCAAGAATTATAACATCTCAGAAGGTGTTTGTTCAATCAACTTCCAGTATTTTGACACAGACACACTTAATCTTTCAACATGGTTGCTTAATTATTCTCAAAATGTCAATTCACAATGTACTCGCTGATACCAATACCGTCCCTCATGCAACATTTATCTTCATTTATAGCGAAGTATTGGTAGGCAGGCAGTACCGATGGCTTTGGCCATTTTCTTATGAGAATTTTCTGTCAGCGGAAATAACAGACTGTCTGTCAGTTATTTCTGCTTGAGAGGTCTTTTATTGCACAAGACATGACCCTGTCTTTCTGGACAGATTTAAAGCTTAGTGAGGATCTTTTTAAGAGCTGGGCAAATCTATATTTAAAGTACTACTGGGACCAACACATTAAATCAACCTTGTCTGTTTCTTTTACTGCATTTCAATATAGACTCTCGAGGATGTCTGCCTGCCAAACATTCATGAAATCTTCTAATATGTTTCAATATTGTGGATAAATCTATTGAGGACACAATCATACTGTGGATAGTGAATTGTCCCATGGAATCTTTAATTCAGTAAAGGTTTCAGTAATACATTACATTAAGATGCTGCTAATGAAGTGTTCATACATACGTGACCTGCTCTATCAAAATCTGTTGTATTGACCCCAAAATGTATTTTGAGTTTTAGAAACTCATTTAGAAAGCATTTATATAGCGCTTTAACCCAAAGCACTTTTGCAATTGATGCCTCTCATTCACCCATTCGCACACACCAACAGTGACTGTTTGCCATGCAAGGCACCAACCAGTTCATTGGGAGCAACTGGGTGTCTTGCTCAATGACACTTCGACACACCCAGGGCAGGGGACTGAACTGGCTACCCTCCGACTGCCAGACAACCACTCTTACCTCCTGAGATAATGTCGCCCGTTAGAAAATGACTGAATACATTGTAAACTGTAAACGATCCCCGGTGTTTGATAGCACTCTGCTAGAATCCTAGCTACGAGACATACTCGTCTTCTCATTGAGGTCCAGGAAGTCATGGTTGGCACAGGGCAGCTCCCGCATGATCTGACCGTCGTCCTCGTTCTTGGCCAGCCAGCGGTCGCAGGGGAAGCGGAACGTCTCGTCCATAGCTTCGTCCTTCACGTCGATGAACTCCAAGTGCCAACCTGCGGCAAGACCTAATGTCCAGAAACAGTTACAAGTGTTACATTGCCGCTCTGGTAACTTTGAGTTTATGGATAGCGTCTATTTACTTAATTTAGTATGTGGCCTGTGCTGTTAAATATTTCTGCTTCTTCAAGCATATAATTATTTAGTTATTCATCCATCACTTTACATAGCTGTTGTTGTTTTTTCTTGAAAAGAGTACATCAACTTTGGGCTTATCTGCTTGGCCCTTACCTATCGATCAACACAAAAACAGGAAACACTGATGCTTTTTACCTCGGTGTCTTTTGACATTTCTGTGTATATCACCATTCACAGCATTCATTAATAGGACACCCAAGTCAACCACAATTAATCAATCAATGTTTATGGTTACATGCATCCATGGTACAGAAAGACTTCCACTGTGGGTGTTTTTGGAAAAACTCTGGTCATACAACACTACTTTAGATGAAACACATGACTGTACAAGGCATGAGCGCGTATGCAGTTGAAGGTTATGAGCGTTTTGTGAGAGTCTGTCCCACCTTTGTTATCATGCCACACTCGAAGCTTGGACAGCTCCCCCAGGCTAAGCATCTCGGGGAAGCGGAAAACGTCCAACTGCTTGCGCTCGAACTTGTTGGTGTTGCCGCTCACTTTCAGCGCCATGGTTCCCGTATCCCCGTTTTCTCCAAACAGGATGAGGGACACATTGGCATCTGTGCCTGCCGCTGTGGGAAGGGCAAACAAGGACAAACAAAGACACGCACATGAATAACGTTATTTTCAGATAATCTGCACACCGCAGTATGGGCTGCAGCAGTCAAATGCAAAGGGGCTCTCGTAGTGGGACGAAACAGTCAAAGGAAGGCTGCTCTGTCAGGTTGAATTTATAGAAATTGTGTCTTGGAGGTCTGTTGCTGTAATCCAAAATTAGGTAATCCTATTTTCCACTAAATAGGCTGGGTCAGGGACGCAGTCTGACACTGAAAGTCTGGACAATTGAAGACATATAAACTAAACCTTTTCTAGCTACAATTTCTGTTGGATTGTTTCCCTTAGAATGAAAGCTAATTGGCTAGGAGTGCTAAAGAGCAATCAGTCTTAGTTGTAGACAAGTGTATCAAAGTTGGGAAAAAGCAGAAACACATGAACTAAACCAAAATCACATGTTGCAAGTCATTAATCTTTCAAGTAAGGGACTGCTGGATAGTCAAGTAGAGACAGTTATTTGACTGTTTGCTGTTAAAGGTTTACATGAACACACACACACACACACACACACACAAACACAAACACAGACTAGTAAAGTTGATTAACTTTGATTCTTTAATGCCCTAAAATTAAAGGGGACAGTCAGCACTTTAACCTCATATTCATTGTTTCATTTCAAATCCAATGTGTTGGACTACAGGGCCAAAAGAACAGACATTGTACCACTGTCCAAATACTTATGGACACAGTTATTAAAAAGTAAATTTAGGCTCATTAATCTCACACACTAGAAAAATTATTAACAAGAAAAACCAACATTATAACTTTTAATTTACTTGTAAATTAAGTATAAACCCTATCGTTTTTATACAAATTTTTATGGCTGTTCAAATAATTGTTTTGTTGCTGATGAAACATTCCTGATTGTATGCTACATTGGTTTTATACCTCATCATTGTATTAGTTCTTGTTTGAGTTTAGTATTGTATTATTTCTTGTTTCACCAAAATGACAGTCGCAGTGATGCAAAATCATTTTCAAGCAAATGTTGTTCTTAAAGTTTTGACTTGTGAGTCTCAAGTGGGAAATAGGAAGCTGGCTACAAAGGCAGACATTTTCCATTATATCATCGCTGAGGGTTTCAGAGCTCTCATTACTGTTCCCTTTCATCTACCTTTGCTGCTGTTGTTTATAACAAATGGTATTGTTGCCATATTTGTTTACTTTAAATTTGCAATAATGTCCTGAAGTCAGCCAGGCTGCAAATAAGACTGCATAACAGAACAAGTAATCCACAATCCTCTGGCTGTGTAAAACTCTTACAGAGTACATACTTTATCAGCTTGTAAGCCCCTAGAACTTCTATTTAATAAAAGTTTGATTAATTCTTACCCCCGCAACTTGAGTTTATTGTCCCCTGAGCTTTTACTGGAGAGAAAGGCCAGGACAACAGACTGCTAGTTTTAGTGCTTTATTGCATTCAGTGAGTAGAGGTGCTGGCATTTAAGTATTGCCCCCTTTTCTTGAAGCTTGAAAACAACATGTCCAAAATATGTTTCAACCCTTTTGACTAAAGGTAAAGGTTGAAAGGGAAGCCTTGGAAGTCTGTTATCCTAGAGTCAGAATTACTCCAAATATTACAGAAACAAAGTTAGACAAGCACGGTAGAAGTGGAAGACTTGTTTTTTTCACCTAAAATATTTTTTGTGTTTGAGTGGACACACTGAAATGCTTAGAAACACAAACAACAACAGCCACAACACTGGACAAATCCCCTTTCAAATCTGATGACAAGATCACCATTGCATTTTGCATTGCTTTTTCTAAGCTATGTGTAGGCAGGATTCCAAAAAGGCAATTTGGAGATTCCAAAAGGACACATGGTAACTAAATTATATTATAGGTATGTACAATTACGCCAATTTATGAGGTCTAAAATACTATATATTATATCCTAAAATTATTCTGGAAGAAGTTTCCAGAAATACACCTGAAAAAAGTTCTTCCCCATCTCAGCCCTCCTCTCTGTGTTCTCCCCTCTGGCAGCAGCAGGTCCACACATACTACAGTATAGTATAGTATACTAATATATAGACTGAGGTCCGTTGATTGACATATTTGCCAAAACCATCATCAACAAGTTAAGCATCCCAACAATTTCACATGCCATTTATTATTCAAAAGCAAGCCTGCACCGTATCTACTACAATATGCATATTGGATAATCATAAAATATTTTGAGAATGTAGATACATGCTCACCAATATAAAATGGGGACAAGTCACTGAAAATGCCCTCTAATGTCAACGCATTTTCACTGTCCTCCTCAGAAATATTCACTCAAAATCATGGTTTGCTTACACAGGTGAAAAAATGTGTGATGTTTTATGCAAGCCGTACAAGCTATAGACTGTTGGAAACCTTCAAATTAATTTAATTCCTTAAAATCATCACTGCAATACCATTCTCCCAACTGACTCAACTGTATGCAGAGGGGCATTGCCTATAAGATGTGACTACTTTACTGGTACACAGGCCAGAGAACCTCATAGTTGGGCTGATCCTGTTCCAGAGAGCCTATACAAAACATAGATAAAAGTATTCCTATGTACAAGTACTTTTTTACAAGTATGCAATGGCATAACGGAAAAAAAAAGATAATTCCAGAGAAACTGTAAGTAAACAATGGACATTCTATCGATGTTTCGATTCACTGCCGTGAAAGCAGGCCTGAATGGCGAAACATCAGACCCGTCTCCATGCAGCACTGACCTCCAACGTCACTGGTCTTCACGTTGATGGTGTACGTTGTGGTCTCCACCATCTCCTCCTCGTCCACCACGGCAGCCAGTTCGCAGATCTTGGTCCTTTTGGGCCCTTTCGTTTTGGAGAGCCACTGCTCGTAGGTGAACACGCACACCTCTTCTGTGGTCATGTTCCTCATGATCATCTGGGGGTCACAGCAGCCGAAATCACACCAACTGCTGTTAGTACAGCATGGTCACCACATTAAAGCAAGCGGATGATTAGATGGGTACCTACTGGGAAGCCCACGTACTCTTTATGCAACAAAACACTCAATGTTCTAACCTTGTCCAGGAACCAATCAGGACGGCTTCCAGACCCATCAATGCGAACCCTCATCTTTTTCAAAGGAGCAATGTCATCCATCTCCAAATTGAATGTGTCCTCCTGGTCTCTCTCAAACCTGCAAAGCAGGGAAATGAAAGTAGTTCTGTCATGCTGAGCGGACCCCCAGGAAATCTATGCATATTCGCATACATTTACATATGCATTAGTTGCTGAATTAAAAAATAACTCATAACACATTTAGTATTTCCAGCTACAATTTCTTTGTAAAAGTAATTCGCTGGAAATATGATAGATGCACAAAAAATAGCATTTTAATGTTTGTTTAATCTGTAAAGATCCCTGAGAGACATTTGTCCATGCTGCATCCCTTTCAGAGTCATTGTTTACTCCGGTGGAATGAAATGTACTGGAGCTGGGCACCTGTCCGCCATTTTCTCCAGTAGAATTTCCTCTGTGGTCCCATTGGCTCCAAAGACCGTGATGTAGATCTTGGTGTCAGTGCCCGCATTCTGAACGTCACCCGTAGCAACAGTGACCTCATAGATGATCTGGAAAAGGAAGCGAGATTCTGAAGATATTCCTCTGGACCATTATCTTGAGAATGCTAACTGCAGTCACAATACACTGTTCATTTCATAATACTAAATCTGACTGATTAATAGTATGCAGAATATTGCAAGAAGTAATGAGAAGCACAAGAACAAGTATTAATTGGCATACAGGTGGCAGGGATTGTATTTTTTTTAATGTTCAAAGCCTTTCTCAAAGTGTCAGGGACATATTTTTGACAAAATTAAACTTTTTAGCATAAAGGCAGCAGTTTCCCCAAATGAACAGCTGAACAATAGAAGCCTTAGTTTGAAGTGGAGTTGCGTATCTAAGAAAAAGGTAATTAAATTTGTGTCATGAAATGATTTTAATTAGGGACTGGAATGAGCATCACTTCAATGTAAAATGTGAATAAATAATTTCCCATTAGAAAGCAAAAAACAACTTATTGGAACTTAGGAACAGGGTTACATGAACTGCAGTGTTTGAGGAGGAGGGATTCAAGTCATGCGTCAGTGCTCACTCAGGTGATACCACAGTGAATTATGGATGAACTACATAGGAAACCTGGCTCGTCGCTGAACAGGCTGTGTGTGTAGGATTACATCTCCCTCACCTTGTGTGCAATGCCAATACAGTCCGCGTCCAGCACGTTGAACACCCTCGCCGTGAGACCGTCGCCGCGATCTTTGGCCAACCAGCACTTGCACTGGAAGACAAACTCCACCCCTTTGGTGGGCGCGGCGACAGACAGCTCGTCTACCAGCCAGCAGCTTTCAGGCGTGGCCCCGTCGTGCCCAAGCTGAAAGGAAATCCCAGAGTTACAAAACAAAATGGAGGCCGACGTCGGCTTTCACCCACCGGTGTCCTCGTCCACCGACAGCAACAAACATTTTTGTTTTGTTGAGGATCTAAAAACAAACCCCTGAGGAACAACAAATGGGATGATTGAGTCTGGTGCACCATCAGTAGTTGACTCGCTGTGTGATTACAGACAATGTAAGGTGCATAACACGCCATCAACAGATATTTTGACTGAGCAAAAAATCTTTCAATCTCTCTCAATTCAATGAAATAGGATACAATACTGCTACCCCTGTGGTATTATACCGCTCTCTTGAGCAGACAGTATTGGTCACAATTATGCTGTAGTAGCCACATTATTACACCAGCACCTCTTAACCACCGCCCACCAGGCTATCAGATCAACGATATGCATCCACTGTCTGATACAGCGATGTGACAAACACAGCGCTCAGACCGTCTGGGAATTCACAGTCGAAATTACCCTACCCTTTTTCCCAGACAGCCACGAAGATACCTTTGACACCCTGCTGAAACGTTGCCAGGAAAAGAACAACACAAAAGCAAAAGCTTGGTTGACTCTCCATTATTCTCATCCTGGAGGCTTTCCAAATCCTTTCAGAGAGAACAAGGGCCAACCAGACCTCCCACACCCTGGGAGTGAACGGAGCAGAGACGGGTACCAACGAAAAGGCACCGTGGCTGCCGGTTCTCCGCAGATCACCTCCCCCACACAGGCGGAGATTGACAGGGGTTTCCTGCAGGCTGTGACGCAAGGCACTGCAGCTATGTGTGGGCGTGCAAAACCCCCGGCTCGACGAGGCTCTTTGACAACAGGCACATATGAAAGCTGCAAATCACTCACATTCACTCAGTCACTCAGGAGCACCACCTCCTGTGGCTCTATAAATACCTGGTGCCCACGCTTGAAGTATATTAAGCAACCGCAGCCTTTATGTGAGCTAGCCGTCACATCTAACCTGTTCTTTCAGGGAAGTGAAGAAAGCAAAAGTTTCTCCTTTACACAAACTTTTTTTTTAACGACTTTATGATTAATAAACCTATATTTGACATTTGATTTTCTTTCTTATTCTACCCACGGCTGTTTTCTCTGCTTCCGATTTATGCCGTTTCAGTTTCCTTTGTTCGGCATTATTTCTAAGAGGCTATGAAGGTGCGGATTTACGGATTCTGCTGACTTGAGATTGTCCTCTTTAAGCAACAAATACTTTAACCTCTCCAGATGTTGTTTGAACCTCACATCCTGGTGGAATATTGTGTTTCAACAATGGAATGGTTTCCATATAAAATGTTATTTTTTCTCCATAAGAGGATAGTCATGGGTGTCACTTGAATTTAAATGTGAGTTTGGGGAGGTTTTCAGAGGAACTAAGGGAGCCTGAACTGATAAATTAAGTCACCTCTGTATGTGAAATAATCAGTTATAGGAAAAAGCTCACAAATAAAGTGGGATTCTCCAGGTGCATGTAACAGCTCTCAAATGACTTCATTGATTTAATTTTTCAGCTGCATGTAATTGGGGCACTAAAACCCAGATTATTCTGTGCCACTGTTTTGTACTCATGTTGGCATAGTGTCCTTGTTCATACATCTGCGTTAGCAATTGTTCTGTATAAAGTGCTTAGTAGTCAAGCTATTGGGTTCATGTACAACAAACACTAAAATCCCTAGAGTAAGTAAAGGGCTATTTTCCTTGGTGCATCCTTATAGGCTACTGGTTCAGATATAAAAACCAACATAATATAACAAATGCTTTCAGAAAAATGACTGATATAAAACAGGAAAGCACATTCCCCCACTTACTTGAACCATTATTGATGCTTTTTCATCTTCATTAAAAATTATAATGACTATAATGAATGACTATAATAATCATATAAATCATAATCTCCCTTCCGCTATACGCAAACAGCTAGAGGAAAGCTTCCTCCATTCTCTACCACACTGACCTCCACTTTCTTGATCTCCCCAACGTCGGTGCCGTAGCACTGGAAGTTCTCCATGGTTCCGGCGCGGAAGCACTTCTTCCCGTCCGGCAGCTCCAGCCAGAGACGCTCGGTCTCCACCGGGCTGGGCCCGATGATGATGACGTAGACGCGGCTCGCCGTGCCGGCGTCCCGCTCCATCCCCGTGGACACAGTGATGTGGTACGGGATGGCTAGACAAATCACGGACGTCATCGATGAGTTATCCCGCGGGGCCGATGATCAGCCAGTACAGTGCATGTCAGTGGTCTACAACTCCACGGAGTGTCATGGAGGTTTGTGTATATGCTGGTTTTTATACAGTACTGAAGGGAGACATAAGCGCAGATATACTCTATAGCGTAGTTCAGTGTCAATAATAATGATATTAATGAGAGTGAAGACATAACTGGTTTCATATAAATCTGTGGTCTCAAACTCAGTGCCTGTGTGTCTGCTGGTTTTTATCCAGCCTCAGATCTTGATTATATAATATAATTATTTGTTGAGTTAGGCGGTAGATTTGCACATAATGTACTGTATATAAACTGTAATGTGTTATTTGAATTGTCTAAATAACAACTGTTACTTATATTATGTACTTAATGCAGTGCATACACATGGCTGAATGAGTGTTTGGAATCAATTAAGGCAGCATTAATTTGTTGGGTTGAAAACCTGCATACACATGGCCCACCGGGGCAATGAGTTTGAGACCAGTGGTTTTTGTGTTTTAATACTTATAACTGGCTCTGCATTTACAATTGAAGCATCAAACGCAATAGCTACAACAAGCTGACCGCTAACAGTGCTTGGGTTTTGAGGAAGTAGTGATTCCTGATGATGTTAAATATGTGTTGAAAAGTGCAGGCGCAGGATCAGTACTGGGGCCTTCCTCGATGACCTCCTCCTTCTTCTTCTTCTTCTTGTTCATGTTGTTGTCTAAACTCTTCATTGTCTTCTTTGCACTCAAGTTATTCCTATCTCCTTCATAACCCTTCAAAAAAAAAGAAGAAAGTTTTGAGTCAGTTCCCATTAAGAAGGACATCTGTGTTACGTTGGACGTCACTTGTCCAAGCTGAGGTTCAGATATTTCAGATATTTCTTGATGTTGAAATATGTTGAAACCTTGAGAAATCTGTTCATTACAAACAATCCAGACTGTACAGCAAAATGGCCCCCACCGCAATACCTTGACAAAGAAAATTCTCTCAATCCGTCGATCCTCCTTCTTTTTGGAGAGCCAGCGCTCACACAGGAACAGGTAAATCTCGTCCGTTTCCATGTCGACGATCTCCACCTGATCAAGGTACCAGTCGGCCCCGATCATGGTGTTGTCATGGCGAATCTTGATCTTGAAGATCTCGCCCAAGTCCACTGCTTCTATGCTGAATTTGTCCACCTGGGAGAAAGGAGCAGCTCTTTAGTTCAGCACTAGACGCTTACTTCAGACAATGCAAGATGAATGAAACAAAATCCCCACATGAAATAGAAATGTGTGTATGTTTTCCAAAACAACATTTACAGTCTCACTGTTTCATACTTTGAAAGGACAGCTACTACAGACAGGGCTTAAATTCCTAGGCCTGAGACACAATTATATTATTATTATATTCCTGAACCCATTACATTACATTGCATTAATCATGATTCCTCCTGTGTTATCCGCTTCCTTTAATGCAGCATTCCTTCGAGGCACCCCACTAGTGTAGAAATGTGGATTGGAAAAGGAACAGCACAGCTGCCGAACGGCTGCTCACTCTTGAGGCAGAGAGAGGGAGAGGGACTCCTCGAGTCAGAAGCCAATGAATGCCGTCCCAGCTTGACTCTGGCACCAAGAGAATTCATCCTCACACTGCAGCACACATAATCATTTTGCTGTTTTGCTATAGTCCGCCTTTTAGTCCCCAGTGTCCTGGTAAAATCATACGGAAATGGCATGCGTTTTTAAAATTGGCAGCTACGAGCCAGAGCCAGACTGTGAGGTTGAAAGGAGGGGGGAGAGTGAGAATCTGCCATTCCCACATGCACAGTAAAATATCCAGTGTTAATTCCAACAGGGACGGTACATTCAGTGACCACTTTATTAGGTAGACCTGTACACCAGCTTGTTAATGCAAACATTTACTCAGCCAACCATGTGGTAGCTAAATGCATACAAATATGCAGATGTGGTCAAGAGGTTCGGCTGTTTTTTAGTCCGAATGGGGAAGAAATGTGATCTAAGTGACTTTGACCTTGGAATGATTGTTGGTGCCAGACAGGGTGATTTGAGTATCTCAGAAACAGTCTGCAGAGAGTAGTGTGAAAAACAAAAAGCATCCAGTTATTAATGAGAGGTCAGAGGAGAAGGGCCAGACTGGTCAAATCCGACAGGAAGGTGACAGTAACGCAAATAACCAGAATTACAACAGTGGTATGCAGAAAAGAATCTCTGAACACACAACGTCAAACCTCTAAGTGAATAGGCTACAGCAGCAGAAGACATCAAAAAAATAAGTCTGATGAATACATAATACAGTGCTCCCTGAGTGTAAGTACTTGATTCAACACTGATTGTTTTGCTGTATAGAGTATGACGTCCTTCCAGTGAACACTTTAGAGCTTGACTTCACGACCACAGGATGTTGCTATCTCAGAGATCAGAATCTCCTGGAGCACACACTGTCTCTCTACAGGGGCAGTCAGACCTCAGAATTCATCAAGTGCCCCTTCTTGTACACGTGTAAGCAGTGACACAGTACCAGACTAGTTTAAAAGAAAAATGTGTTGTTAGAAAAGTTGTATTGATCAGTTCACATTTAATTGATAAGAACACAACCAAACCATCCTTTCTGACAATCTCATGACAGGCAAAGGTAGATTTGTCACAGACAAACACCAAACACATTCCAGCATTCTCAAGATAAAGGGAGCAGCAACGACTCAATGGTCAGCACATAGAGAATACTATCCAGTATTACATTTCTTCAAACAGAACACTGTGAGAAATATCATGAGACTTACCGCTCCTCTCTCGAACTTGTTTTTGTTGGTCTCTGACTTGCTGAGCTTGCGGTCCCCCGTGTCTCCCATATTTCCGTAGATGGTGAGGAACACGTTGGCATCGGTGCCGGCCCCTGACTCAGTGCCCGTTGTTACAGTCACCTTGTATGTGTGAGCTGAGTGGAAACACGTACGTTGTTTGTGTTTGTGCACGATAGTGGAGTTCAGTGTCAATAATAATGATATTAATGAGAGTGAACACATAACTGGTTGCTTTTAAACCAGTGGTCTAAAACTCAGTGCCATAGAGGGCTGTTTACATTGTTTAAAAGAATATATAATCAGATCAATTATTTGCTGAGTTAGGGAAGTAGGTTTGCACATAATGTGTATAAAGTCAAATGTATTATTTGTGTTGTCTAATTATCCACTGTTGCTTATATTCTATGCTTTACTACAGTTAAATACATATGGCTTAATGAGTAATTGGAATTAATTAAGGCAGCATTAATTGGTTGTAATGACCTGCACACATCCAGCCCTCCGTGGCAACAAGACCACTGACTTAAAGTTCAATTGAAAACTCGTTCACAGGGTAAAAGAAAAAGGTAAATCATGAACGTCTCGGACATTAAACATTTTGAAAAAAGTGATCATTTTCATCATGCATGGATCCAGTACATAACAGCCATTAGCTCAGATTTGCATAAAACGCATGAAAGCAGTAGCTCTGTGTATCGGCAGAGTGACCTACTCTCCAGGGCGTCCTCGACCTCCGTCTCCGTGTGCTTCAGGGTCCCGTCCCTCAGCAGCTTCTCCTGGATGATGTCGGACGGCACCAGCTCCCTCACCGTCTCCCCGTCATCCTCTGATTTCGCCAGCCACCGCTCGCAGGGGAAGATGGTGGTCTCAGACCCCTGTCAGACGAGACCAGAGGAGACCAGTTCACTCAGCAATGAGCATTAAACCCCTTTCAGAAGAGTGCAGAGGAGACCAGTTCACTCAGCAATGAGCGTCAAACCCCTTTCAGAAGAGTGCAGAGGAGAAGATGGTGGTTTCAGACCCTTTTCACAAGAGCACAGAGGTGACCAGTTCACTCAGCAATGTGCGTCAGACCCCTTGTGCAGAGGGGGAAGATGGTGCAGATGGTGGTGAGGAGACCAGTTCACTGAGCAATCTCAGGAAGAAAGTGTAGGCTGTAATATTCATATAATCATATAACATATAATGCTCAACTCAGATACAATGGCTTGCTTTTAACTGTTTTTGGTTCAATAAATGCAAGAACCCCATGCAAGAAATGCAATAAACCAGGAAACTGCTGCGAATGCACGTATGACAAAATATTTTTTGCTGTTCATCTTGATGTTAATTTGGCTTAGCAGAATCATTGAAATAGCCTCAGACAATGCTTATGCAATTTTCTTCTGTCTCCTGCTATTTTTCATTGTGTGACTGACTTAGTAAGCTCAAGGCACACTGGACTCTGATTGGCCTAACCACTCCACGTTATGTATTTGACACAATCAGTGTTGAATACACATTTAGGCTCAATTTTTGGCAGCTAGGGGTAAGTGGTGACAAGTCCAATTAAATCAGGAAATGCCAAAGAGGCACAGTTTATTCTGCATTTGGCACCGTGCTGCTTACACCAAAAAGTCCAAATCTAATTAGCCTCATATTGCTTAAATTTCCCTCAGGTTAAGTAAATAAAAATCTAATTTATTCTACAGAGGGCTGTATCAGTACTTATTTTCTAATTACATAAGCCCTTATTTAACCAGGGGGGTCAATTGAGAACAAATTATCATTTACGATGATGACCTGACATCCATAGCCCCTCAGCTATAATTAGCGGGAGCTAAGTGAGATACCTTATCTCCTCTAAATAATTTACGCACCAATTTGGGTTTGACTCTAGTAAACATCTGTCATTAGAGTTGCAATGAACTTCTTAATTAGAGCATATCCTGTTTTCCGTCGCTATATATTTGTAATCAATCATCTCCGAGCCTTTTCAGAATGGCAAGCATTTGGCTAGCGTTATTATTATTATTTGTTCTTTCATTGTTAATTTCATTAAAACATACAGCTCTAGTGGCTAGTGCGCAAAACGGGTTGTGTCATTGTGGTGGCAGAAGGGAAAGAGTAAGGTGTTGTCCACCAGGAGACGGATTATAATCACTGTAGCTGTGGCCACTTTCCTCATTATTAGGCTATAAAAGAGGCCTGGGCTCCTCCAGTTAAGACAGTTTGGGTTTGGGAGACGGTTCAATGTCCTTCTGCATGAGTTGAGTTTTGGGCGAGTATTTTTGTGATTTCTTCTCTGTTTGGGTTGCCAGTTTTGCACCGTTTTGTTTTTATTAACTTTTGTTATATTTTTGGACAAATAAAGGGCCAATAATAAGCCAACCCTTCCTTTGAGTTTCTCTGTCTGTTCACCACATGGCATTGGCCACCCCCAGCCCTGCATTGATGTTTCCTGACCCGGGGCAGTAGAATATGCAGTACCTTCCCCTTTCTCAGAAGCCTTCTAATTTCCACTCGGTCCAGATGCCAGCCGGGATTCGTGCCCTGGTTGTCGTGTCCAATTCGGATCTTTTCTATCACATCGCCCACATCTGCCAGCTGGAGACAACACAGGCATATGTTACAAAAGGCCCAACTGTAACTTTATACGTACACTTTATACTCACGTCTAGTCTTCAACCAATATGTTTTCAGAAATTTCAAAATACTACAAATTAAGTTAACCTGAGTTTTTATTTAAATTCTTTACCCTGAATTTTTTAACCTGAGAATCAATAATGAGCTGCCTGTCACTGAGTTGAACTAAAACTACCTAAGAATCTAGGAAAACTGTGTTTGTTCTTATATTATAATAGCTAATGGGTTTTGTTCTCATGAATTAATGTTTTTATTATGGTTTAAGAAAGTCCACACATTAATATTGTAATTTATGGTTTAACTGTGTTTCAAGGTGTAAGCATTCATTCACCTCCACAATGAACTTGTCTTCAGAGTTTCTCTCGAAAAACAGACGCCTCTCCCGTTTGTTCACACACAGATACTTCTGCTGGGTGCAGAATCCCTTCCGTCCGTAAAGCACTATGAACACGTCCGCGTCGGTCCCAGCGCCGAAGATATCACTCGTAACCGTGGTAATCTCATAAGGTACAACTGCAAGAATAAGCCAAAGGTTCTTTTCATTTCATTTCTTCAAACTTTTGAAAGCATAGATTGGCGAGTTATGCAAAGCCTATGACAGGCATCAGAAGTAGAAGCTACCAAGCGACACCTAAACATTATTGAGGCATGAAAGAAGAGATAGGAGAGCTTCCAAAACAAGGTCAGAAACCTACGTAAAGCTAAAGAGATCTCAATCAAATATGTCTGATTCTGTCAGGAACGGGCTTGGCCATCAACATTTTAGTGAGTGATTTAAATATTAACATATGGCGGTTCTTAAATGCATCCCATGTGAAAATATAGTGTACTTAGCATACTTGATATAAAATTTGATATAAATGTATACTTCCAGTATTCTAAAGTATAAAATTTTGTACCAAAGGACTATGTCGTCAGCATCCAATTCATCACATGGGAAGGAAGCAGGCCCGAATATGAGCCCATTTTAGCTCTACGAAAGCTAATATACCTTATAGTATTATGGTTCAGATTTGGTACAGGGGTAAGGGGGGAGGGGGGTCTCACATGGGGTATACAGCTCAGTCTGCAGATCAGCAGGGTACAGGTCTCTGACAATCAGCCCGTCGTCCTCCGCCTTGTCCAGCCAACGGCCGCAGGGGAAGCGCAGTTTCTCCCCCATGGAGGGGGCATCGATCTCCACCCAGTCCAGAAACCAGCCAGAGGATCCCCCTTAAACGGAGTAAGTGAGTAAGGTATGGTTAATCAGCTAAGGGGTAAGGTACGGTTAATCAGCTAAGGGGTAAGGTACGGTTAATCAGGGTAAGGGGTAAGGTACGGTTAATCAGGGTAACAGGTAATGTACAGTTAATCAGAGTAAGGGGTAAGGTATGGTTAATCAGGGTAAGGGGCAGTTAATCAGGGTAAAGGGTAATGCACGGTTAATTAGAGTAAGGGGTAAGGTATGGTTAATCAGGGTAAGGGGTAAGGGGTAAGGTATGGTTAATCAGAGTAAGGGGTAAGGGGTAAGGTATGGTTAATCAGGGTGAGGGCCGGTTAATCTGGGTAAGGGGTAAGGTAAGTTAATCAGAGGTCTCATGAAAGGGAGAAAAGTGAGGGGTCCCAGCAGGAAGATTGAATAGCCAAGCCATGGTCCTGGACAGCCACAAGCTCTGCTGGTTTTTGTTTTCATCTTAAAATCACCCAATTCAGACCTAAGTAATCAGGTGAGGTGAGTTAACTGAGCTAATTATCTGCTCTAATTGATCTATAAGTCCAGAGTAACAACGAAGAACAGGCTTTGCAGCACCAAGCCTGTCCCCCTGCCTGACAGTGCCACCCATAATAGTTCCTGCCATCCCTCTACATGACCGGAGTCATCTCCACTTGGACTTAATTCATTCGGATCGGACATGTATGAACTACAATTCCTCTGTTTATATTTACAACATTTGTAGAACAAACCAGTGTCAACCAGGGGCAGGTGGGTTCCCCCACTGAGTCAGGTACTGCTCAAGGTTTCTTCCTGTTAGCCAGGGAGTTTTTTCTTTTTTCACTGTTGACCTAGACCAGGGGTCGGCAACCCTGGTCCTGGAGAGCCGCAGGGTGTGCTGGCTTTTGTCTCCACCTTAAAATAAGCAACCGATTCAGATCCAAGAAACCAGGGCCCTCATTTATAAACGTTGCGTATGCACAAAAGAATGCGTACGCCACTTTCTAAGCAAACTTTGGCATTTATAAAAAACGAACTTGACAGGAAAATGTGCGGTCCTCCACGGAAACTCTGACCCATGCGTATGCACATTAACGGGAGAAATGAGAAACTGCGACTCCGATGGCAATGGGATGAAACGCGAGAAATGGTGTGAAATTGATACCACGGTGTAAAATAAATTGAAATATTACCTCTCACGTATCATATATGAAGAGTTAATTTGCAAAAACGGATAAAAGCCTCTCCTACAACGAATAAACAAACAGCTGTTTGATTGATGTTCCCTGGAGTGCCCAAAAAATATGATTTAGGATGATAAATATAAACGGAGATGTTGTTGTAAAAGAATCCCTCAAATATGTAGACGAATTGTTAAACAATACTTCATGTTATTAAATGTATTCTCATAAATAATATGGTGAACAGTTGGACAAATTACGCTGCACTGATGCCGTTTACAATGCGTCAGTCGGGCAGATAGGAGTGCATAGTTTCATATATTGTTATCATATTCATATATTATGTTTTATAATGTGTTTATTGTTATGGATTTTTGTTCGTTTTGTCTCTTAATTTTGTAACTGTCATTTACAATCAATCAGGATAATTCCCACACCTGTAGCTTTTCAGAGGCAATCAAATGGCTGAAATCCCTTTTCTTGGCCTTCTTTTCAGTGTTTGCCATTGTCGTCTTTGTGAAATGCATATTCATTAGGGGTGTTTCACTGCCTATTTATAGGCAACTGTGGGCGGGACATGAAGCTGGCAAAGGTACGCCACATTTAGAGTTGATTGTGACTTATAAAGGAAAACTGGCATGGGACGTGCGTGTGCACTGTTTTATAAATCAGAATATTTTTGTGTGTACGCCCGTCCTGGGTTTCATGCGTACGCAGCCTTTTGACGTGAATCCTACGCACAGTTTTATAAATGAGGCCCCAGGTGAGGTGAGTTAACTGTGTAATCAACGGCTTTCATTGATCAATTAATGCCAAGTAACAACGAAAGCCAGCACACCCTGCGGCTCTCCAGGACCAGGGTTGCCGACCCCTGACCTAGACATACTCTTTGCTTTGTGACAAAGCCTCTGAGTTAAAAGCGCTGAACAAATAAAGATTGATTGATTGATTGATTGATTGATTGATTGATTGATTGATTGATTGAAAACCAGCAGAGCCTGTGGCTCTCCTGGACCAGGGTTGCAGACTGTTGGCCCAAGCAGATGCCATGCCATTAATCTCCTCCTCCGATCTTTATTTCCAAATTGTGTTCATATCAATAGTGATTAGGCTGTTTATCAGCCTTTGTCAGCATTTTCGGCATGTTGATGAATATTCCTGGCCTTCAGTCTCCTCACTCTAAACTAATGGGTCTGCTCTGTAATGTACTTCAAGTTTGCTTTTGCACAAAGTATAATCTCTTAATGCATGGCTAATGCATGTCTGAAAATATCTTGCAATTACTTGTATACAGCCTTGAGTCTCACAGATCTTTCCAACATTTAGCGAGTGCTTTGGATAGATTTAATGCACAGGGTTATATGCTTGCCATTGTAGATCATTTGGAATCACAGACATACTGTATATACAAGCTGAACTCAGACTGAACTATGCCTGAACTATTCCATGTGTTTGTGTGGACCGATCTATGAACTGCCAGCTCACCTGAGTTGTCATGTCCGATGCGTAATTTGTTCAATGTACCAATGTCCACCGCCTCCACTGTGAACTCATCGATCATCGCCTGCTCAAACTTATTCTTGTGTGACTTGCAGGCCCTCAGGTTTATTATTCCTATAGGGAGGGGGTTTTCAAAGACAAATCTCACTGAGAGGAATCTAAGACATTTATAAAAAAAATATTAGTCTTTGCAAATATGTCATGCTGTCCTACAACCACAGGGTTCAGATTTGTAATGTTAAAAGGTAGAAATTATTATACATTGATTTACCCAATTACTAAATTAGTAAATGCTGTTTTAGATTATGCAGAACTAAAATTAAACTAAATAATAAATTCACAAAATAAGAGAGCAAATATTAATATTTTACAAATTGCTTTCTTCACTTGATCAATCATTGAGAAAATAAATCTCAATACCTCATTTTTCATTTTTGTATTGCTATATTCCATACCTCTTGCTTATACCATACCTGTGTCATCATTTTCTCCAAAGAGAACAGCAAACACATTGGCATCTGTTCCAGAATATTTCTTATCACCTGTCTTAATTCTGAGTGAATAGGTTCGTGACATGGCTGTAAAAATGGGAAATAATCACAACTTACAATTATATGCAATATATGGAAATAAAGTGCACAAATGTATGGTTACCTCTTTGAAATTAAAAAACAGAAATACTGTAAAATGTAATTTTGAAAGTATGTATTTATAAACTATATTCTCTAAGTGACTAAAACCAAACAAACTGTTCCTTTGGTTTCCATGGTTGTGAAATGGTGGACCATGGATGTGAAATGGTGGACCATGGTTGTAAAATGGTGGACCATGGTTGTAAAATGGCGGACCATGGTTGTAAAATGGCGGACCTGCCCTGTCTGCCACCCCTTTCTCACCCTTCTGCTCCAGCCCCAGTGTGGCACTTGTGCCCTCCTCGTCGTCGTCTTTCTTCATGAAGGCCTCATCCACTGGGACCAGCTCCCTGGCGATCTGGCCATCGTCCTCATCGACAGCCAGCCAGCGCTGGCAGGGAAAGTAATAACTACACAGGGGAAGAGTCACAGCCATTTAACTCTAATAATCTTTTACTGTGCATATGCGTGGCATAATGCTTTAAGACCGTAGTCTTCACTCCTGGTCCTGGTGCTGGAGAGTCGCTGGGCACTTTATGCATGTTATTGAAGTGACAACTGAAAATGACATTATGTTTCCAACAGTGTATAGTTTGTTAGGCTTGCATAAAACAACACTCCATTTTTTCATCTACATAATGAAACCATTGCTTTTTCAATAAGACTGTTCCACTTCGAAAAAACTGTTCTTAAGATTTTACGCCAAAAAAGGTCAACGTTTTACGACAAAATAATTGTTTTATGATGCCTACGTTAAATAAAGGACTTCCAAGGAATCTCTCGTCTCAGTGAATATTTCCGAGGAAGACAGTGAAAACGCCTTTGACTAGATAGAGGGCATTTTCAGTGACGTGACCCCATTTTACATAAGGTGAGCAACATAGTACATTCTCAAACTATTGTATTATTCAGTAAGCGTATAAATAAGGAGCCAGCCTGCTTTTGAATAATAAATAGCATGTGTCTGTATTTATTTATCATAAGGCTATTATGGTCCTAAGGTCCTCACATTTGAAATTTATTCTCCAGCATAGCAGTCGGTCATATCTGTTGATTTGTTTCTGACCACAGATATGCTGTTCTCCAAGTTTGATGCAAAACTGTGATCCATGGGAACCTTATTGATTATAAAATGTGTTTTATAAAGTCTTATCTTGTGTTCAAAAAATATATATATAATTCCTGTGAAGAAAAGCTACTGGGCCTAAATTCTCTGAACATCTAGAACCCCCATCACTCTGATTCCCTCTTATCTGCTATCTCCCTGTTCCAGGGATACTCACATGGTGTCATCCTTGCCATCCACAATCTCCACGCGATCCAGAAACCAGGCTGACTGGGCCTGCGAGTTGTCATGCCGAATTCTCAGCTTCTTCAATGTGCCCAGGTCAACTGCAGTGAGGGTGAAAATGTCCTCCTGCACGTTGCACCAAAACAATGGGAAGTAAGTCTCCAAACAACAAGCACTCCTTCAAACTGTCATCTACTCTTGTCAGCCACATTATATATACACAAGGCTCATCATTGTTGGTATTAACCGATTTCCCCTGAACAATTCCCGGATTTTTAAAAAAGGACAGTTCAGATTAAATGATTTCCACCTGAATTTTTGATTTTCTTATTGACGTTTCTCCACCATTTAAATGTTTTTGGAATTAAACTCTATTATGGATTTGGTTCTCCGGACCATTGCCATTGTTGGCAAATGAGGATGTGCAGCTTTAAGAGTGGGAATCACGGGGATTGTTGTTTTGTTTCTGTTTTTGAGTGTTCCGATTGGTCCATGTGTGTTTGTGAGGCCGCTGGGAATGGCTGTGTGTGAGTGAGTGGAGTTTTTGGTTGTTGTGTGTGCATTTTGAAAGAGAGCATGGTCGCAGAGAAAACCCGGTAGTACAAGGGAGTTTCTTCGGTGCATTAAAGGAAAATTATACCAATTTTAGCCTGATTCATGTACATAGAATTGCTAGTTTTATTGTTTTTGCTGTTAAAAAGGATTCAACGCATTCTGGCCATGTGGCTTAAGGGATTAAACAGGCTTCCTTAATAATTTGTATTAGAATGACTTAATCATTATTACGGCAATGTTTGGCCTATTTCTTGTACATGGCACTGTGCAAACATCATTTCATGTGCAATTTAAATAGCAGGTACAACAAATCCAATCTTCTGGAATGTGCACTATGATTGTTCCATTAACCAAAAAATCCCCCAAATCATTGTTCCACAAAAAGTCTCCCCAAAATGTATAAAATAAAAAATAAAAAATGATGAGCCTTATATACACATTATATGCATCTATACACAGAACATCTGAGTCTTGTTTAATAACAGCGGAGTCCTGTGAGCTCAAAATTGGTCAGGTACAATACTTTCCTTTAACACTCAGAGAACTAAGAATATTTTGCCTGAATTTTATAACACACAGCCAACACATAATGTGTTTCAAGGCTTTTTTATTCATATTTCAGTCACCCCAAGGTCTTAGCATGAGAAAACAACCTAAAAAGACATCACACATCACAGAAAAAGATACAATATTTATATAATTATATGCAGAAATTGAAAAACAAAAAACAATGCTTTGCATTGGTAGACTTATGGTAAACCGCACCCCCATTTACAAACCTAAAGGACTGGCTTGCTTTATGAGGAAAAAAACGTGATAGTGTAAAAATCGGCTCCGCAAGAATCTTAGCTTAGCATGATTTTCACGGATTGAAAATGCATTAAGAAACAATGGTTTTAGTAAAGTTTGATTAGGAGAGTATTAGGAGGGCATTAATGCCATCGGCAACCCGACAGGTCTCAGTGGGTTAAACCAATCATTGATTTCAACCTTTTCTTTCATTTTTATTGAGTAGTTGACTGGAGTAGGGTGGGGAGTGGATCCGGTTTTTGCATTCATTCTTTTTTTCACAGTGCAATTTTCAATCAGTACGAAAACAGGTTGAGATAGATGATTCGTTCAAAGGAAAGTTTTGTGTAATTTTGAGCTCAGGACATGCCATAGTATTATAAGCCTTCTTTCATGTAGATGCGCCAAATCATGCAATGAATTGGACAACCTGTATCAACCTTTTAAATACATACCTAATTATAGCTATTATTCCTTGCCTTTGGAACACCATTTGTTTAATAATATATATTTTTTAAACTAATATGTTTTTGATGCATTTCCAATTTTATGAAATGTGATAAGTTGTTTTGAAAGCAATAACCTGTGCAGATTATTGTGCCACTGAACAGGGTTTGTTAATACTAGACACTATGAGTTCAAACAACAAATTGAGGGTGAATAATTCAAGAATTGCTTTCATTGTATACGGTCACACAAGCATAGCATTAATGTTCCTGTATGAATGATTGATGTGGTAACATTAACAGATGAGTAAAAGTATACCCGTATGACTATCATGATCAGGTTCTCCTGGGCCCAGACACAGGAACCTGGCAGCCCTGACTGTGCTATAGTAATTATTCACACAGCTACCGGGCGGAAGTGCACGTAACCCGACCACACTCTACCTGTCCATTTTCAAACTTATTGAGCTGGTTGGACTTCCTCAACCAGCGCTCTCCCGTGTCTCCGTTTTCTCCATAAATATTAATATAAACGTTGGCGTCGGATCCAGCTCCCCACACTCGTCCCGTGTAGACGTAAACTTCATATGTGTTTACTGGGGGGGGGGGGGGCATAAAAAATGCACACACATTATGTCATTGCAAAGTTTGTGTTAAAGGCCTGCTAAATGCCTGATAAACCATCATCACGACTATTTTTCCACAATTTCTTTCAAATTGTAACCTTTTAATTATTTCAGTGATGTAATAAGTAAAGCAGCCAAGTTGCAAATGTTGTGGTTAACAACAAAATGAGAAATGAGCGGCTTGTAGCGTAGTGGTTAAGGTAAATGACTGGGACACGCAAGGTCAGTGGTTCTAATCCCGGTCTAGCCACAATAAGATCCGCACAGCCGTTGGGCCCTTGAGCAAGGCCCTTAACCCTGCATTGCTCCAGGGGAGGATTGTCTCCTGCTTAGTCTAATCAACTGTACGTCGCTCTGGATAAGAGCGTCTGCCAAATGCCAATAATGTAATGTAATGTAATGTAAAATGAGAAACGCTGCACAAAATGTAAAGGCTTGACAGTTTGTGCGGCATTGTTTGGGCCACAGTTCCGATGTTACATTACATTACATTGCAGTTATTTAGCAGACGCTCTTGTCCAGAGCGACGTATAATACAGTGCAATTCAGAACCAGGGACAAGTGCGTTGAAGACCCTAGAGGAAAGTACAGTTCCAAGTCCTAGAGTGATCACATCGATAAAACTTGAACCCTTGAAGAATAAATCAACTTTCCAACAAGCATACCATGGTTGGCAGCTGGAATACCCTGATTACTAAAATAATTATACACAACTGCAAATAAGCTAATTATAGCAGTGAGGCAGGGAGGGAAAGGTCTGAAGAGGTGAGTTTTCAATCAGCACATGAAAGTGGTCAAAGTTTATTTGGAAAACTTTATTTGGAAAGGCAAACGTCCCAGAATTACACTAGAAACCGTGCAATGTGAAAAGTCAACTGGAGGGCTGCCCCTCCCTAATTTTATTTTTGGTCTTTTATCTTATGCCTAGTTTCACCATTCACTCACACACTCATACACTCATACCTACGGCAATTTAAACTCTCCAATCAGCCTAACATGCATGTCTTTGGACTGTGGGAGGAAACCAGATTCCGGAGGAAACCCACGCAGACACGGGGAGAACATGCAAACTCCGCACAGAGAGGCCCCGGCCGACGGGGATTCGAACCCAGGACCTCCTTGCTGTGAGGCGGCAGTGCTACCCACTGCACCATCCGTGCCGCCCAGTAAGATTTCATTTCAACCCTAATTTGACACACCTGATTCTGTTAATTAGCAGCCCCTCTAGAGGCGTGCATTGTTAGGGTTGTAATGAAAGCCTACAGGACAGTAGGTCTCCAAGAACAGATCTAACACTTTCTGTCTTATTTTTAATATTTTACTTTTCTTTTCATAAAAAAGCCTAACTAGGGACGGGAGTTGGAAACTAGCAATAGCTATAATCTCTGTATGCAGAACATCAGCTACATGAGCCTGGGGTAAACTGGCAGTAATGATGCTATGTCTCTTGGCATTGTCCCTACTCAAATAAACATCCGTCCATCCATCCATCCATTATCTTAACCTGCTTATCCTGAACAGGGTCGCAGGGGGCAGGAGTCTATCCCAGCATACATTGGGTGAAAGGCAGGAATACACCCTGGACAGGGCACACACACCATTCACTCACACACTCATACCTATGGGCAATTTAGACTCTCCAATCAGCCTAACCTGCATGTCTTTGGACTGTGGGAGGAAACCGGAGTACCCAGAGGAAACCCACGCAAACACGGGGAGAACATGCAAACTCCACACAGCGAGGCCCCGGCCAACCGGGATTCGCACCCAGGACCTCCTTGCGGTGAGGCGGCAGAGCTACCCACTGCACCATCCGTGCTGCCCACATCAAATAAACATTAAATTAAAAAATAAATAACACGTTTGGGCAGCCCTTGCTCTAGAGTAGTCCCTCACCTTCCAGCTCTTCGTTGTCCTCAGGGAGAAGCTCCACCACCAGCTCGCTGTCCTCCTCATCTCGGGCCAGCCAGCGCTGGCAGGGGAAGGCGTACATCAGCACGATGGGCTGCGGCTGGTCCGAGGCCTCGTCCTCCTCCTCTTCCTCGCCCTTCTTCTTTTTCTTCTTCTTCTTGTCCTTTTTGTCCTCCTTCTTTGGCTCCTTCGGGACCATGCCCATGATCAAGTGCTTGATGCAGACCGACTCCAGGAACCAGCCGCTGCCCAGGCCTGCCCCGTCGTGCCCGATCCGGATCTTGAAGATCTTGCCCACGTCTTTGACCTCTATCTGTGACGTTCATGTTTTGGGGTTTTGATAATGATAAAAAGAAAACACATCAATGTACAGTGAATGGTCACCCTTGTTGTGAGCAAACACTAGTTTAACCCCAGGATGTCCTGTTTATTTTTTATTTAAACAATTGTTTTTGTTTCTATTATGTTTTATTTTTGTATAGCCTAAACCTAGTAGTGAAAGGGTTGACTATTATGTAAATAGAGTAGGTATAATAAGCTAAAGCTTTAGCCTACACTTTTTCGGTCAATATCGTTAGTTATTGGGGTGTCTCGGTGGTGCAGCCTGTTGAGCACCATCCATGTACTCATCACGAGTCACAACCTTAGCGGTTTGAATCCAGCTGTCTGACATTTGCCGCATGTCTTCCCCACTCTCTACACTTTCTATCCAATAAAGCTGAAAAAGCATTAAAAAATATATGTATATTGTTATTCATTATTTCTCTGTGCATTCATTCTGTAAAAATTGTTAATAAGGACCGAAATAAATTACTACTACTACTACTACAACTACTACTATTGTTTATTTGGTTGTTTGGTTCCATCAGCTGTTGCCAAGGCAACCTGTAATGTCATGTTTATGCATTAGTGGTAAACTGCATTCATGGGGGATAAAAGAACCCTGCTTCTTTATTCTGGTCAGTGAGATGTTTTCTCAAATATTCGCAGGGTGCTATTATGTCCACACTATGAACAAGAACCCGACTCGAAAGCATATAATATATCACTTGTACACTGCTCCTTCTGAACGTTCAGAAGCTGGGTGCTTAGCATGGCTCCAGTCTTGGACTCAATTATTATTATTTTTTATATACCTTGTTTTTGGTAAAATTAAAAAATAATGAATTAAACTTCTGCTTCTGAATATTGAAAAAAATATTACAAAGAGCACACTGTCTAGCAGTTTTATAAGAAAATCAACTGTTAAGTTGTTCCAAATATATTGGGGAACAATTAATCTGCAGATTTGCTTGCTCCTGGCTCTGCAGGCAATCCCAGACAGCCTTGATCAAGTTTGTATCTGAAAAGTGGTCTATTATGATATGTTACTTTTTTTAATGAAATACAAAAAAATCAGTATACCATTATATTTTGGGGAAAATACATTATTTTCTACTGACACATGAGTGCAGAAAAAATAAACATATATGACTAAATTCATATGATTTATGTAAAAGACAAAGGATTTTCCTCTTCGGAGAACAAATTACATTTTACAGCGATATCTATTAATACCGGATTAGTATGAGTTTAAGACCTCGGAGTTTGACTGAAAAACAGTAGGTAATTTGGGTTGGAATTTTTACTCTTCCTATCTGCAAAAATATGGACATAGAAGATTCATGCAGGAATCACAGGAATAACAATGAATTAAAATCATAAGGTTAATGGGTATTAATTAACGTACAATTAACTATTACAGTAATTACAGGATGCACTGGGGTAAGACTAGTCCTCTGGAAATAAGGCTTATGTCAATATTGCTCACATAAAGGATGGTCTGAGGTAACAGAATAGGCTGATGCCATTATTTATTTTTTGCAATTTAGTTGCAAATGAGTTCACTATTTCTTCTTCTAAACAATAATTCAACTCGAGTGAATGAATTCAGCTCTGTTGTTATATAACCAGATGCTTGGCTCCAATACATAATTCCACCCTATTACGATTCAGTGCAGGGAGAACTAATTATCTCACCCCAGGAATCGAGCCTAATTAAGAGGATGGCTACCTTGAATATCTCAGTGGTTCCTCTCTCAAAGTTATTTGATCGGCTCTTCAGGGTGGTCACATCGGTTTTTCCGAGGTCCCCGTAAATCTGGATGAAAATGTTGGCGTTGGTGCCCGCTGCGCGCACATCGCCGGTGACAACCGTGACCTCATAATTCACCACTGGAACATCAGAGGAAGACACCATTACAGGAACTCCATAAATGAAGTGAGTTTGTGTTTATGTTGACTTCCAATATCCAATATGTTAAATATTTTATTTAAAAATTCACTTTTACAAGTTTTCTGAAACGCTGCTATTAATTAACTTTCAGTTATGAATTTGTAACATACTACATACGCTCAGTGATCACTTTATTAATGCAAGTATTGAATCAGTCAATCATGTAGCAACAAATAAATCCATAAAAGCATGCAGACATGGTCAGCTGTTTATCAGACCAAATGTCAGAATGGGGAAGAAATGTGAGTTTGGAATTATTGTTTGTGGCAGACAGGGTGGATTTATTAACTCAGAAACTTCTGATCTCCTGAGATTTCCAAGCACAACAGTCTCTAGGGTTTGCAGAGAAAAAAAAAAAAAAACCTCCAGTGAGCAGCAGTTCTGCAGGCAGCAACACCTTAATGTGAGAGGTCAGGCTGGTCTAAACTGACAGGAAGGTGACAGTAATGTAAATAACCACACATTACACCAGTGGTATGCAGAAGAGCATCTCTGAACACACTCATTAAACCTCTAAGCGGATAGGCTGCAGCAGCAGAAGACTTAATAAGTCTAAAAAATAAGTGTAATAAATACCTAATAAAGAGCTCACTGAGTGTATATGGCATATCAGATGGGGTCAACCATTCAGCCCTTCATTATATTCAATCTGTCAACACTTCATTAAATGCAGCGCTTGGTTATCATTATTACATCATTATTGCTTTTAAAGGAGACATTTAACACAGTTATTTGAGTGTGTTTTCCTACTTTTTTCAATTTCCAAAACCTCACTGGGGTAGATCTCCACCTCCACCTTCCCATCTGCCTCATCCTTGCACAGCCAGCGGTGGCTTGGGAACATGTACTGCTTTCTATGGACGGGAACCGTAATCTGCACACTGTCCAGGAACCAGCCAGCCCTTAGGCCTTCATTGGTATGTCCAATCAGGAGACGATTGATCTATCATGGAAGAACATAGAGAAATTCTTTTTTGGTATTTGACTGACACACACGGTTTTCATTATATTAACCAAATTAAGATGGCGTACTTGTCCTATATCGAAGGTATCAATGGTGAAGACATCAATGCGTCCGGTCTCAAAGTAGTTGCTCAGGTTGTTGTCAGAGACAACCAGCATCATCTTGCTGGAGTCTCCCTGGTCTCCATACAGTTTGACGAAGACCTTGGAGTCAGAACTGGCACCACTGATGTTGCCTGTCTTGACTGAAATGTGGTAGCTTGTGGCTGCAAGAGTATTAGCAAACACAAAATGAGTCACCTTGGAAATGCGTCAGAAAAAAAGAACAGTAAATCAGTTAATAAAGTGCTATACTCTATACTTACAGCACCAATACACCCCCATACAAAAACTTGTGGCTCTGTATATCTTTTAAGCAACCTTCTGAACTCTGAGTAAGTGCAGCTGGTGGTTTGTGATCTAGCTTTCATTTAAGGTTAATTGGGTGAAGTGTTGTTCTGTGCTTACTGTAAAGACTCTGTCCATCTGCAGTTGGCACTAACTCTCGAACTATTTGTCCATCATCCTCGTTTCCATCGAGCCACCTGGAAAAAGAAGCACATCTTTAAAACCGGATTGCCACACAGACCTGGACAAAGTTTGTTTCCAGAGAGCAATGGCCAGGAAAGGAGAAATCTTTAGGTGAAAAAGTGTAAAGCTGTAAAATGTTTGTGCAAATCTCCTGAAAACTTTGGAAAGAATATAACACATATAGTGGTTTATATTCAGAAGTATTCAGACCACTTCACTTTTTGCACATTTGCGTTGTAGATTCAATTGGATAAAATTATTTTTCCCCATCAATCTACACTCAATAACCCATAATGACAAATTGAAAACATGTTATTAGAAGTTTTTGCAAACGTATTAAAAATCAATGGAGACCTCATTTATATAAGTATTCAGACACTTAATTGAGTACTTTGTAGTAGCTTTGAGTCTTCTATCACAGGGGTCTACAGAGAGTTCCGTGGACTTCATGGCTTGGTTTTTGTCCTGACATGCAATTGTGAATTATAGAACCTTATATACACCAATTTGCCAGAGGCAGACCCCAATCAAGTTCTAGACACATCTGAAGGATGATTGAAGTAAACAAGATGCACCTGACCACAATTTGGAGTGCCACTGCAAAGGGTCTGAATACTTATGTAAATAAGAGATTTCAGTTTTTTGTTTTTAATATATTTTCAAAACATTCTAAAAACATGTTTTCATTCTGGGTTATCGAGTGTAGATGGGCAAAAATATTTATCCATTTAAAATTAAATCTACAATACAATAAAGTGTGCAAAAGTGGAGTACTTTCTGAAGCCACTGTATATGCAATATAGATTTCCATAGCTCATTTAGCATTTGTCATGGTAAATCCTGATGGCGTTTGTCGTGAATGCTTTGTGTGAGCAGGTGTGAGCAGCTTGCCTGTCACATGGGAACTCGATAGCCTCGTTCTCGGTCTTCCCCTCCTCCCTCACCACCACCTTGTCCAGGTACCAGCCAGCACCTCCGCCTTGGCCGTCGTGACCAATCCTCACTCTCTGAATCTTCCCCAGGGAAACGGCCTCAATCATGAACTCGTCCATCTGCAAAAGAAGTGCGGTAACAGCATGTACATTCATATTTAATTTGATTTCTTTTGGCTGACAGACAGCCAAAATGAATTTTACAAGAAATCTTACAACAGTATAACACTTTCTATCAAATGCTGCGTTGCTGGGCGAGCATATCTTTCTGACTAACATGGACAATAAACATCACTATTAAAGCATAATGAAGTTTAATACATCATAATGTCTTCTGTTCACTTCTAAGAAATCAATCTTGAAGGACTGAGTGTAGCAAGGCATTCATTTAAAATCAGTTTGGTTAGTACCTATTTTATTTTGATAGGTTGACAGCAAAATTACACAGAGCAAGTATTTCCACTTTTAATAATGCTGTGAAAAACTATCTTTCTAACAGGACTTGATCAGTTTTGTTAAGTCAGTAAACATTAACAAACTGTCTGTATAGCAGACATCATTATTCTGGCTCTTCAGTTATATTTATATTTACAAAAATACTATAAGTGGCAGAAATGTATTTATTTTCAATATTCAGCTACTGTACATGTCCATAGCTTTGAAAACGGGAGGCTGGGACTCACGTTCCCCTTCTCAAACTTGTTGACGTTGTTCTTGCAGTTGAGCAGGGTGCGGTCGCCGGTGTCTCCCTTGCTGCCGATAAGGCAGATGAAGACGGTGGCATCAGTGCCGCTGCCGCTGACGTTCGCTGTGTGGACCGTAACCCGGAACTTCACAACTGGCAAACAAGACATTACATTACATTACATGGCATTTAGCAGACGCTCTTATCCAGAGCGACGTACAACAAAGTGCAAATTACAAGAACAAGTGCAAAGAGGACCTGAGAGGACATATAGTTCCGAGTCCTAGTGTAAACATGCAGAAAATCAGAACCCTTTAAGAGTGCAATCAACTTTCAAACTAGCATACCACAATTGCAGCTAGAATTTAAAAAAATCTGTTCAAGATGAGCCTCGCATTCTTCAGCAAAACACAATTATGACTGAATATGTATCATACGAAAAAAGCCGGCTCGGTGGCAGTAAATATGTGTTTTCCTCCAGTGAGTAAAAAGGTCACGCAGCAATACAAATATATCACATTTAAGGCTCTGTGTTTTGTCACTTCTTTGAGGATATCAAGCTCTATTTCTTAGCATTGTGTATATACCCATTAAATTAGTTTTTGTGCTGCAATGTGTGCCGTCATAATGACCTTCTGTGTACCAAGTACCTGTATCGGAAATGCCTCCGATACAGGCCAAAATGCTGGATTGGGTATCGCCGAGTACGCAAATCTATGCACCGATTGCAATGTCATTTATCACGTGATAATAGCTCATTTACGCTACACAGGCTAACAACTACTTGTGCGGTGCTCGTGGAGAGTGTAACGTTAGTCAGAGCTAGCAAAATGTCAGCAATTTAGCAATATTTTACACTGGAAATTATTCCCACATGTATTTATTTTTGTTCTTTTCAAACTAGATACTAAAAGGAAATTCTATGGCATTCATATTCTGTATGTATTTGTTCATACCAGTGTGTTTTTTTACGCGCTGGCATCGGATCGGAATTCGGTATCGGTCGATACGCAAGTTCGGGTATCGGAATCGCTATCGAGCAGGAAACAATGGTATCGGAATGGTATCTCTAGAAAAAACATGCAGAAAAACTGAATAGCTGAAGGCTGGTGGTCCTACGTGGCAGAGGCGAAGCGATAAGTTCCCCTGTGGCAGGAAGTTCCCGGATAATCTCGTTGTCATCCTCGTTGATATCCAACCAGCGGGCACATAGGAATGTGTACTTCTCCTTTGTCAACGTCTTCATTAAAGTGAGCTTCATCAAGACACAGAGGATGACATGGGAGACAGCTTTCTTACTTTTCTTTCTAACACATGTATATGCATGTACACATGTAAATATCTTAAATATTTCAAATATGCAGTTAAGTATGATGAAATAGGCAATAGTGTTGCAGGCCAGAACAACAACAATGTGTATTATCTGGTTAAAGAATAAAATAATAAAAAAAGAGGATAAAATTCTTACGTAAGATTTTTATTTTCATTCTCACCTTGTCTAAATGCCAGCCTGCAAAGGGGTGTCGCTTTTCATGCCAAATACGGACTTTCAAAATCTTCCCCAATTCAGCCAGTTCAATCTGCATGTGTCCATTACAAATAGAAAGCCAACAACAGGATTACAAGAGAATGGGACCCACGTGTGCCAACGGTTTCTGCAGACACAATAGACCTACCATGAACTTATCTAACTGAGCCTGTTCAAAGTTGTCGGAGTTGTTGTTCAGCACGATTTCATCCGACTTCCCTTTCTCCCCGTAAATCTGCAGGCTGATGGGGGCATCTGTCCCTGCCCCTTTCACATCCGAGGTCCAGATCCACAGGGACCAAGGGTGCTCTGGGCAGGACAGGGGGACAAAGGTCAAAGGTGAGGAGCTTCTGAATAGACCTCAGTCCATTGCTGGGTGCTAAGACTCAAACCTTCACCAACACTGGTGATAAGCACTCTCGTTTGGCAGGGACACTATTTGGCAGAATACCAAATGGGATTGAGTTCTGGTTCAGGTGACAGAAGATTCCCAGAAATGGGAACACCAAAGATGGCTTAAAACCTGTCAAATGGTCATTTGATAGTGGAAACAAGTGGACAGACGGATAGTGGAAACTACAAGATTAATAAATGAATACATATTTGCAGAACATGTTTGGCCTGTGAGGATCTTTAAACATCCAGTAATACAGGAATAAATCATGGCCAATCTATTATCACTTGGGACATACAATGAGAGTGTGAGTCAGATTGAAGTTGCCTACACAAGGGAACAAGATACTGTTGTTGAAGGAAGTTAAATTGCTTTTACTGAAATTTCAATGGCTCCCAGCTCAACATGGTTTGACCAGTTTTGAAATAGCTGGTTGACCAGCTCAGACAAGCTACCAGCACTTGCAGATTAACCAGCTCACACCCAGCTAGACCGGCCTCATGACCATGTCCACAACAGCATTCAACATGGTGTGACTAGCTATGCACATAATTATAGAAATACTCTGCTACATCAGCTTGTGCACAAACCAAGGCAAAGTTTAGTTTCAGTCTGCAATATCAATGACTTTGTCTCTCTCCCTAGTTATAAGGAGCAATATTCAAGGGTATTTGTTGAAGCGTGCATACACAGCAAAATATATGAATGCTTTTATAAGGGAATTGTTGAAATGGGAGCGTGTCTATGTTCCCACAGCCCTATGTTCAGTTGACTTCACACTCAGCAGGCTGCTTGCATGGGACCTGAAGAAATCCAGTGTATGTTTGTGCAATTTAGACACAGTACACGTTCAATTATCTATACGTTTTTAATGAACAAGCAAACAAGCGAAATAAGAAAAAAAAAATACACTATTTATGCAGTTCACTTAAAACTGGAAAGGGCTCTACATCAGTACTTTTCAACCTTTTATGTGCCAGGAACAGGCATCTGCAAGTGCTGTCCTTTGAGGACTATTTTGACATCTAAATATATAAAGTTCAGTTTACACGATCAATAATAAACATTTAATTTTGAAAAAAAATTAAATCTTAGAAATGTGGGAACATAGGGCTGTGGGAACATAGGGATGACCCCGTTGAGGGAGAAATAGAATGGGTGAATATGTGAGAGAAACCGCTACTGGATAAACCACCCACTCTTCTGCCTCTTCTGACGCAGGGAGACCATCTCGTAGAGCTCCCTCTCGATCAGTCCGTCCCCCTCTTTCTCGTCCAACCACCGGCTGCACAGGAAGGTCTGCTCAATCCCCGTGAAGGGGCAATATATCACCACCTGGAACAGAGAGGGTAGAGCAAACACTGCCTTCCCCTGCTGACAATCAAACAGTTCAAGCAATATCCCATCGAAGGCTAAAAGTCCTATTTCGCACACCATAAGACACTCAACTCTGCTGTGAAACTTGACAAAATTCTTGGGATCATGGGATATAGTTAGGGAGGCTGAACGTTGGGAATAAATCATTTTTAAATAAAGATGTGAAATGAATAAGCCAATTACAATTAATGTAGAAGGTAGAAGGCGCTTATAATGATAATTAGGGTATAATAAAGACAAAAAGAAGCTAATTATTGACAATAGAAAATATTGGTTGAGTTGTCCCCACAGGGGTGGTTGGTAAGGGTTTGGGGAAGGAGGAGGAGAAGGGCAGAGAGAAATAACAACAACAGCAAAAACAAAAAAAACGTTCAAGCTAGGTTACCCGCAGTTGCTGGTTGACCAGTTAAAACCAGCTCCCAGCTTGACATGGCTTGACCAACTTAAGCTATGTTTTGAAATAGCTGGTTGACCAGCTACCAGGTCAGACAAGCTACCAGCACTAGCTGGTTGACCAGCTCACACCCAGCTAGAACAGCTTATGACTAGCTTAGCCATGCTGGTTGACCAGCTCATATCCAGCTAGACCAGCTTATGACCAGCTTGACCAGCACAATTTCCATACTGGTCAAGGTGGCATAGCTGGATTTTACAGCAGGGATCCTTTGCCCTCACATGACTGCAGGACTGCCACAAACTTGCCCTAACACTACCTCAAACACTGCCTCAAAGATATCCTAACAAAGCTTTGGTACAGTCTGAGCATGGTAAAAACATACACTCTGATATTTCCTTAACACTCCCTCAACATGGTACTGACACTGACCTAGCATTGACCTAACTCCGCCACATTGCAGACTCAGCACTGCCCCTGTAGCTCTAGATCATTAATTTGAAAATGGCCATTAGAGTCTTTACTACCCCATGTCACACTGTGATTTAGTATAATTATCATAATACAATCACATTCAATTTCTTATTGACAAGCATTCAATTTAAAATCTCATAAACGAAGTCACAGTGCAATATATATAATAATACCAACATATATTAACCAGACATTACAGACGGATGACAACATTAAAAGGGGCTTAGTAAGGTGTTGGGCTACCACGAGCCAGCTGAAGTGGAAGTTAGAGCAGCACTAGCTTCCGCATATGATGCACACAGGAGTGAAACAGATCTTTTGGGGGAATATTTGAAGGGCAGGGAGACGATTTGACTGACGTCAAATGAGGAGGGGGACGTTAAATGAGGATGTTCGCCGCTGGGTGAAAAGGACACTGATTTGAGGGGAACTGAAAATTGACAGACATTTCATCAACATACGCACCCACGGGTCGCGATTATCTAAAATCTTGTTTCCCAGGAATATATCCTGGTATATCTACTTTAGGATGCGTTTGTACGGTTATGAAGAATTGACTGAATTGAGGAAAAAGTTAATTTTGTCTTGAGCTTGTCTTTAAGCAAAGGGAAGTAAAACATACAAAATGGACGCCAGCCCACCTTCTCGCAGAACCACCCGGCGCTCACGCCGCCGTTGTCGTGGCCGATGGTGACGCGGCTGAGGGGGCTGAGCAGGGCGGAGATCTCCACCTTGAAGATGTCAGTGAGGCCCCGCTCGAACTTGCCGCCCTCCAGGAAGATCTTCCCGCTGTTCTTCAAACCCTTGGAGCCGTGCATGAGCATGTGAATCTTGGAGTTGGTCCCGGCGCCCCTTTGGTTGCCAGTTACCACATGGACGTTGTACACAATGCCTGCGGAGTGTGGTTACACGGCACCACAGTCAGCTACTCTCAGCTCTGGCAGCTAGGCCTCACTGTGTGAGCCAGCACAGATTAGCTAACCTTTAAATAATGTAGCAGCGGGAAAGATTATGATCTGTTATAATGTAATCAAAACAAAATCTGGCAGTTGAAAACTGAGCCGTGACCCAAACGCCTCTGTGACTTATATCTCAGGATGTTAAAGTAACCCGTAACATATTCGAAATGCACAGTAGCTACATAACTGAGATAAGTCAGGTAAAACAATCAATTATGCATCAGATTACACAGGACAACTGTGCTGGCTTTTGAAGGCTGTGTAGTGTAGTTGTGTTCCCAGGAGTTTTAGGGTTAGTGGTATCTCTCCGAGATCTCACCTGTGGGCTGACTGCCCCCCACCAGTATATCTCTCTGGATCTTCCCGTCATCCTCGTCCAAGGCAAACCAGCGGTTCACTGGGAACTCGTACAGAGACTTGTTCCCCATGTCGTCTACCAGCACCTGGAGAAAGGGCAGGAGAGGCAATAACAACCAAGCCTCTGGTTCAGAACCTGAGAATGTATCAAGCTTATTGCAAAGACTACTTTTCTTGTAATTCACGGGATTTCACAAATAAAAAGTATTATTCTTCTGTAGGCCTACCTGCAATCCTTTTAAATATGCATTAAATGCGTAGATTAGTGCCTGGATTAGTGTCTGGAACAATCGATTTGAATTGATTGAGGGCTGAAGGTAAAGAACCTGTCTTGCTGCACTTTTTTTCCATGAAATCAATCTCTCATTTAATATATAATCAGCATTATTTTCAGACCAATTTCCACTATGTACCATGGTAATGCCAGATATAGGAATTACAACATGGAGTCAAACTAAGTTGAATTCTAAGGACTAACTACTTTTTCACTTTTTATTTGGATGGATTGAGGTATCCATTTTTTTTTTTTAAGTTAATTTTAAGTCTATGCAAGTAAGGAGGCATCACAACTTTGTTTTAGGTGCCATGTACAATCTATGAAGATGTTAGATAGATCTTATGAGGGGCCATGTATAGGAAGTGTATTATAAAGATATATACGTGCTTTAGTCTCCAAAAGCCTTCAAAAGAGAAAAAATATAATCTGTGCACTATTTGAGCAACATACAGTGGTGGCCAAAATTATTAGAAAATATTGACCTTTTCTTGCCTCCAAAACATGATTTCATTTCATAATGTTCATGAAACATGTAGATGGTTGCTTTGAGCACAACAAATATCAGATGAATTGAGTCCTACTGTTTTTATCCACTTTTAACTTTAATATTTGGTATGTCCACCTTTTGCAGCAATTACAGCAGCACATCTCTCTGGAATAGTGTCAATATATTTCCTGAGAACTTCAACACTAATGTTATCCCATGCCTTCTGCAACTCAAGCCAAAGGCTTTCCTTTCAAGGTACAATAGATCTGTTCAGTTTATTGTCCAACTCGCCCCAAATTTGCTCGATGGGGTTGAGGTCCGGACTTTGAGGGGGCCAGTCCATCATTCCAGTAGATTCCTTCTGTCGCAGGTAGTTCCGCCAATAGTTAGAAGAATGTTTAGGGTCATTGTGCTCTTGGAAAATAAATCCAGGCTCAATAAGACGACTCCCAGATGGTACTCCGTGCCTCACCAGAATGTTGTGGTATACTTTCTTATCCATGATGCCATCAATTTTCACTAAGTCACCTGAAATGGCACCCCACACCATAATACTACCCCCTCCGTGTTTAACTATTGGCAAGACACACTCATTTTTATATCTCTCCCCCTCCCTCCGTCGAACATATACTCTTCGCTTGTTGCCAAACCGTTCAAACTTGGACTCATCAGTCCACAACACTTTATACCAATCTTCCTTTGTCCATTTCTTGTGTTCTTTTGCAAATTTCTGGCGTTTCACTATATTTTTCTCTCTCAGTAATGGTTTCTTTGCTGCTATTCTGCCAACAAGTCCTTCTTCTCCCAGTTTCCGACGCACAGTTCTTGAAGACACTGTTGCACCATTAGTCATTGTGGTGTTGATCTCGTCACGCAGTTCTCGTGAGGTCTTTCTTCGGTCCTTAAGACTGAGAATTTTGAGATGCTTCACTTGTCTGTCTGAAAGTTTCTTTTTTCTACCTCTCCCCTTTCGGTTCTGGTGTGAATTGGTGGCATCATGGCGGTCTAAAGTGTACTTTACAGTGCTTGGACTGCATCTCAAGTCCTTGGCTATGGGCCGGTAACTCCAGCCAGCATCAAAAAGGGCCTTTATTCCAACCCGTTGCTCACTCGTTAGCTCCTTCTTCACCTTAGCCATGTTCAAAGAGCAAAATGTGCTTCAAGACTACTTCTAGAGGCTTTGAATTTATACCAATTGGTGGTGTGGCCTCAGTGACAAAACCCTGATGTTACCAATCACTTAATGAGCAGGATAGGCCTTGTACATTCAAAAGAATCACACAGCTGTGTCCTAAGACTCTTGCATCACCATCAATTTAACCACGATCACACCTGACAGTGATTACATTGGTAATTTGGCTTCTTCTGTGAAGGAACATGATTGTGTGACATTGACAGTGAAAATAGGCTTGTTTTTTGTATGGAAAATGATGTAAATCTCCTTATGATGGCTCTATTCTATGGTTTATAGAGCATAATGATGACTTTGTAGATATTTGATTTGTTTTATGGGTATTTTAATGGCCAATTCAACAAAAACAATTGAAACCTCTTAAATATGCCAAGTGTTCTAATAATTTTGGCCACCACTGTATTTCAGAAACATTTTACTAAATATAGGTTCAATGACTTACATAGGATAAGTTCAATTAGATCATTTAAAAAAACCTAGTTGGAGTGCTGGTATAATTCAAAGAATAACCATTACATGCTCTGTATAATGATTAGCTTGAGTAAAACCAATCTGGTAATGAAGCCTGGTGCTTCATCACAGGTGGAATAGAATGACTGTTATGGCCAGATGACCTCATCTCATTATTGCATTCATGATTTAGTGAAGGGGTGGGGCAACCTCCTAATAGGGTGTGTATGTGTGTGTGTGTGTGTGTGTGTGTGTGTGTGTGTGTGTGTCAGAGGAGTTGTGGGCACATAGCTTGCATACCTGCCAGACCTTCCACATCTCATGTTTCACAAGTGTCACTATCAAATAACGTTACCTGCAGTTACATGTTCATGAAAGTACCTTGTCAGCCTAAGACTTGTTTACACAATGTACTTATTATACAAGAACACTGGTGCTGTCTGTCTCCAATCCCACTCTACCTCCTTATTCTCAGTTAAACTTCCACGTCAATTATTTCAACCAGCCCAGAGTAATCATCATTTTTATTCTCAAAAGAAAGGCTGGATTCAGCCAATGTTGAACCACAATGTCCGTAACTTTTCTAATTTAGCAAATTGACATTTTCCTCCATGGCAAAATAAATTCAATGTCTGCATTTAATTGTGAATGAAATGAAAAATGTGATTGAAACCGGGCCTAATACTGAGATCAGACAGATAGAAACCAACATCAAAACCACAATATTGGCCTTGAGGCTTAAAACCATCTAAAGAGCCTTGGGGCCCGATTTACTAAGACCTTCAGCTCAGCATGCGCAAAACCTGTTAGCACCCACAAAGCTAGTAACACAACCAATGATTGGCGCAAAGCAATACCATGACCAGTCATTGGTCGTGTTATTGGTTTTGCGTGGGCTAAACGGTTTTGCTCAGGCCTGAGTAAACCAGGCCCCTGGGATTCAGGCTGGGAGACCTCAGTACCTTTTCCACAAACCAGCCTGCAGAAGTGCCCTTGTTGTTGTGACCGATGGTGATCTTCCTGATTTTGCCCAAGTTTGGAGCCTCAAGGGTGAACTTGTCTTCAGACGCACGCTCAAAGTTGTCTTTGTCATTGTCCAGCCTCCTCTCCCCTTCACGGTCGGTTGTTAAGAGAAATACGTGTCAGCGGAATGATGGTCCGTAATAAATTTGTGTGGCAAGAATGAGTATGCACCACTTTAGGTACACCAGTACACCAGCTCATTAATGTAAATATCTGATAAGCCATTCATGTGACAGCAACTGAATGCATAAAAGCATGCAGACATAGTCAATAGGTAGCATTGTTCTTCAGAACAAACATCAGAATGGGGAAGAAATGTGATCAAAGGGACTTTGACCGTGGGATGATTGTTGGTGCCAGACTGCCTCATGCTATCATGTCAACAAGGTATGCTGTTCTGGGGCAAAGGGAGGCACTTCCCAGTACCTAATAAAATGATCACTGAGTGTATATATTGGATATATAAACAGAAGACAAAGATATAGATATAATGTAGAAATATTCCAAACAGACTAGTGTCTGTGAAATACAAGGCTGACCTGTATCACCATTTTCTCCAAAAATATTAATGAAGACATCAGCATCGGTTCCACTGCCCTTCACATCCGGAGTGAAGACGCTCACAATGTATTTGTTGTCTGTGGATTGAAAAATACATTATGGATAACACAGCTATTCTCTATTCTCTCCCAACCTTGTGAATTACAAGCTCTATGTAGTCAAGATTTGAGTCACATACAGCATGTGACTGAGCATGTTTGCACGTTTGTCTTACTTTCGGCCCATGAACTAAGCTCCCATACCATGGCTATCCAATGCAAAATAACTGAATATCCGCATAGCAGGTAACCATGTTAAAATTTCATGCTATTTGTATCCCATTCAATGTTACATTAGATTGCTCCATTAAACAGGAGGGTTTGGAATTACAGTGAAGATGTCTATCACCCTCTGTAGCCATTTGCTTCAAGGAACATTAATCTAAATGCTTCAATGCACAACTGCTAGTGGAGGCAATTGAGCAGAGATCGAATCACTGCACACATTAATTCAATTTCCATCAAAACATCTTGTAACTCTGCTCGTGTGGAGTTACTGTTCAGAAGAAAGACAAAAAAACTGTTGTGCTCATTGAAAACGAGACAGCACTCAGTTTAGTGACTCACGGTGACATTGTCTTTTAAGACCATTTTCTCTTTCTGAACATAAAGGACTTTTGCAACAACACTTCTTCTTTTGAAGGTAGCCTTCAGTCTGACACTAAGGAGCCTTTGTCTTTAACTGTGTGGGAAGGGCGGCCTGTAGCGTAGTGGCTAAGGTACAGTACTGTGCAGAAGTCTTAGGCACCCTAGACTTTATTATATGTTGGTTTATTTTTTGTGTTAGTATAAAAGAACACATTTGAGATTTCCAAATATTCATTTTACAAAAGATTTAATTTTACAGAGACATTTTTGTATTTAATTTTAAAAAGTAACATATTACTGTAAGCAATTGACTACTTTTTACATACTTGATCAAGGCTGTCTGAGATCAGAAGGCAGGAGTCAACCTAAGTCTGCAGAAGAACTGCTGATTGTCTTATAGAACTGCAGGACAGCGTTGGCTATCATAGAGAAGTGATGCAGTTTTAACGCCGAAGGGTGGTCACAAAAAATATTGATTTGATTCAGTTTTTAACTATTCTGCCGAATTAATAAAATGTAATGTAAAACGTTTATTTAGGATCTTTCATTGTATTATTTCTGAAAGAAACTTATCTGTACAGAATGTTATACAGGTGCCGAAGACTTTTGCACAGTACTGTACGTGAGTGGGACCCGGTTGGTGGTGGTCTGAGCCCCGGTGTAGCCACAATAAGATCTGTGCAGCTGTTGGGGCTATGAGCCAGGCCCTTCACCCCACATTGTTCCAGGGGGGATTTTACCCTGCTTAGTCTAATGAACTGTAAATCGCTTTTGATAAAAGTGTCAGCTAATTAGCTGTAATGTAGCATGTGAAGTAAAGCAGGGCCCTGGAGTGGCTCAATAAGGAAAGGCTCTCAATAAGAGCACAGATACATATATTTTGAGTTCAAGATCAGGTATCGGGTTGCCAGACAGTAACGATTCCTGCTGACTTCCTCCTTAGCCCGGGGTGGTAGTACCACCAATTATGTGTTGCCCTGCATGGCTAGCATTTACCGTTGGCACAAGCATGCTGGGAATTTGGTTCTGGGCCATGGGGCCAACCCATGCAATAAAAAGGAAACAGAGCCTTTACTGGGTGAGTCACCCAGTAATCAATCCAGGTTGAAGTTAAACACTTTTGAGTGATGTTTATTTAGGGGTTAACAACACTTTGGTTGGCCTGGACTCACATTATAATGTACAATAACTTTGTTTCGAAATGGCTAAAAGCGGTACTGTGTTCTGTGAAGCTCCGCTTTACGTAATCCACCTACATTTTGGCATATCCATGGGGTCCAGGGTGCCCAGCAGGTCACGCACGAAAAGGCAATCGCCTTCTTCTTTGCTCAGCCAGTTGTTACAGGAGAAGTAGAAGCGCAGATGGGGCCGGCTCATGTCCGTCACCACCACCCGGTCCAGGAACCATCCGGAACTCATCCCTGTGTTATCGTGTCCAATCCTGCGGGAGACGGGAACCACGTGACATGACATCACCAGCTTGCATCAGAATGAATGCTGCCGTGTGGGCATTGTGCAACCAATGACAGTGCACAACTGGCTATATATGCATGCCTAGCGATTTCAGTAAGCTAATATTTAACCAGAAGATCCAAAACCAAAAAAATATCTCTAAAGAAACAAGTTTCTTAATTGGAAATCCTTTTGAATCTAGACATTCGCATTCAACAACTTTTTGTCTTTTCAGGATTGAAAGTTCTGTCTCTCCTAATTAAGGAAAAATAATTCCATGCTGATTTAACCTAGGCCTGTGCATGAATATCAAAATACTAAACATAGGCGATATTTGTTATATCCCCCGACACCCAGCGGAAAAAAGTATTCACATTTTTGACACATTACATGTGTCTTGGATAAGAAAACCATGTTTCAGTTATTTTTTATATTCTTGAATTCATTTGTATTTAATGTTATAATATTGTAGGGTAGGTCTTATCATAGTCCTCTTGAGAAGACCAGAGACTCAAAAATGACTTGCTGGGTCTTGGGAGGATATATTCACTTTAGAAGTCAAACATTCTCTGAGCAGCATACCTTATTTTATAGATTGGTCCAACATTATTTGTTTTGACTCTGAAAACATCAGTTTTATTTTTCTCAAATGCCGTTCTGTTTCTGAAATGAGAAATATGTAATTAATGGTTTGTAAAGAGATTTCTTTTTCACCCAAAACAGATATGGATCACCCAGAAAATGCACAGGATCTTAATACAGAGGAATACTGAGCTAGCTTCATCATTAGTGATTCTATAACCAAAGCATAATGTGCTATGAATGGCATTACCCTTCTGCAACTTCTTATAGGGAAACCCTCTACACAGTGTACAGGCTCTGAATAAAATATGCAGCCTCAACAAAGATTGGTAAGCTGAAGTTTGCCATTCGCACTGACTCACATTTAAACCTATTATTTGCTGCTTAATACTTACAGGCAACTGGTGCTCAGTCAGACAACTCACAATGAATTAAGCGATGTTTATTGAGGTTAATAAATATTGCCAAACAGCATGCCAACGAGCACTGCAGCAGCATGCAGAATGAGTCAGGCAGGGCAATAGCAACATGCAGAATGAGTCAGGCAGGGCAATGGCAACATGCAGAATGAGTCAGGCAGGGTAATGGCCACATGCAGAATGAGTCAGGCAGGGCAATAGCAACAAGCAGGATGAGTCAGGCAGGGTAATGGCCACATGCAGAATGAGTCAGGCAGGGTAATGGCCACATGCAGAATGAGTCAGGCAGGGCAATAGCAGCAGAATGAGTCAGGCAGGGCAATGGCAGCAGAATGAGTCAGGCAGGGCAATAGCAGCAGAATGAGTGAGGCAGGGCAATAGCAGCAGAATGAGTGAGGCAGGGCAATAGCAGCATGCAGAATGAGTCAGGCAGGGCAATAGCAGCAGAATGAGTGAGGCAGGGCAATAGCAGCAGAATGAGTGAGGCAGGGCAATAGCAGCAGAATGAGTGAGGCAGGGCAATAGCAGCATGCAGAATGAGTCAGGCAGGGCAATGGCAGCAGAATGAGTCAGGCAGGGCAATAGCAGCAGAATGAGTCAGGCAGGGCAATAGCAACATGCAGAATGAGTCAGGCAGGGCAATAGCAGCATGCAGAATGAGTCAGGCAGGGCAATGGCAGCAGAATGAGTCAGGCAGGGCAATAGCAGCAGAATGAGTCAGGCAGGGCAATAGCAACATGCAGAATGAGTCAGGCAGGGCAACAGCAGCAGAATGAGTCAGGCAGGGTAATGGCCACATGCAGAATGAGTCAAGCAGGGCAATAGCAGCAGAATGAGTCAGGCCGGGCAATGGCAGCAACATGCAGATGAGTTGGTTTAAATAGCCCCTCCCATTAAGACGTAAGCATCATGTGAGTGGACGGTGCTTCTTGAGTTGTCTGCCTGAACTAGCTCCATAGGCTTCACATCATAAACAGATAAAACCCAGGGAAAATGTTTGGTTGCATGTATTATGGATTCCTAACACAATCTGTGGGTCAGTTATAACCTAACATGTTGGAAGAAACACATTTAATGAGTTTCGTTTTACAGTATGCCTCCCCCTTGTTAACGCTCTCCCTGAAGTCATAAATATGACTGCGCTCCAATATATTTTCCTGCACACAGGTTGGGAGGCACTGTTTTAATTTTATTATGCTGCTCCCCAAAAACTTGCAACATTTTTCCAGCGCAGCTATATTTAATGGACCCCCAACAAGCGTTACTCATTAAGGAGGAGGTATATATTTTCTATAGATCACTTCATATAATTTCAAACATAGTTTACACAAGCATGATACATGTGTAGACTGTAATGTGTAGACTTATATTGCTAGTAAAATAAGTATATAAAAATGTACATAAAGCACTGTTATAGAAATGTACAGATGACAACAAAGATGTGAAATGTATGATTAAAAAGTGTGATAAACCCACAAGCAAACTTTGGAAATAATGCAATTTAGACACAAGTGTGTCTCAAAATCCATTTCAATTCCAAAATGTTGCATTATTGTCAATCACCATCCTGAGGGATTGTACTAGACACAAAAAACACACAACTGAAACTTACCTTATTGAAATTATTTACTTAATTAAATATCCTTTCAGAATCAGTTGTCCCCAACACAGTAATAACTGATATTGTTTTCTTTCTGACTAAAGAGCCATTTTGAGTGACAACCTATGGGTGTCTACATTTCCAATTTACCTTATATCAAAGGAGAACAAAGTCGATTGGTGGCACACTGAAAAAATGTGAACTTTTTTCCTGTTTACAATGAATATGGTGTTAAGAGCTTCACAGTGAGACAACAAAAATCTGGAAAAGGTTCTGGTTCAAAAATTGCATACGAAGCAGAACTGGAGCATAGTCTTAATGCCATAATAAACTGGAGGAAAAGTTCACATATTTTATTCCCGTGACATTTGAATTGCATACACCAAAAACTACACATACCATTCCATTCTTTTGTCAATGGCATAGGAAATGGGAAAGCCAGTATGGAATGCTATGCATAGTAGACTCATTTAAATCGTTTAGTTCCCAAATTATAAAAACCTTACTGGAAGCAGCATGATATTGTATAACTGTTTTTAATAATGGAAGATCTACTATGTTATGCATTTCCATACAGCCACGGGCAACACATTGCATTCATCACTTAGCCGCGTGTTCATGCTTGCTCTGTAATTTTACCATGTTGCTCATTATTCATTTCAATACGCAGACTCTGTGGTTTCCTTCTTTTCCTTACATAATTGACAGACCAGTTCCCAGTATGATTGATCCTTTATTGACAATGCTTTGGATTCTAATTTATTACATTTAAAAGTGAATTCAAAATTGCACTGTAATATATGCAAATTACATTTTCATAGCTTTTATTTAATTTTGTCTCAATGTTTGGTTTATTAAGTTGCTTTCCTTCCAAAAAACAGCTTATCCTACAGCATTATTCCTCATAACATAAGCTATCGTTTGTGAAGCCAGTCTTTATTGCAGTTTAGATTTGTTTTTCTCTGCTTTCAGATAGACTGTGCACTTTTTGATTTGTACACTGATGGTTGGATAAATCACTGTCACTGTGGCAAAGTAGTATGTAAATCATGATGCAGGCAAGTTTCAATTTAAGCAAAGTGTGTAGCTAAATGTTATAGAGTTTGCTAAGAGAACATCTGTCAAAACCCTATATTGGTTATTTAGTTTCTGATAGCAAATATATTACATCAGAGATACCACACCAAGCAAACCAGACAACTGCATTGTATTTCCATAGTGCAATGTCATAGATAGCGCCATAAAGCATTTCATGAAAATGCATGCAGTTGGTTGGTAGCTTGCTAGCAAAAGCCCCAGACAGCTATCTAGGAAGAGCTACAAATGTGACCATGGTAAAATGTTCTAGAATAGCATGCATGCTAGCACCATTCAAAACGCAGGGTGGGGTAAGTATAGCCCTGTTTTAATACCACCTCTACTGTGTAGTAAGTGGAAAACCAGTACCTCTTTTCAGTGCTGTTGGATTGGAGAGAAATGCAGAGTATCGAGTTAAATTAACCATAATTGTCATTTCCCCAAACAGTATTTAATGTGAATTTCAGTTAAAACAAAGAATTAGTTAAATTATATAAAACCATTCAATGGCATATAGTAATAGAACATTTGAATCTTAAGCATTAAGATAAATTGTATTAAACTACATCAGAATCTCTGGTAACACAATATAGCCTATGTGTTATATCAAGTACACCTATTCATTAGGAGGATTAGGGTGAATTTTTGTGGCTAGAGACAATGGCTAAGTGATACCTTTGTGCTTAATTAAAACTAATCTAGGTGTATATATTTGAATTACAGTTTCTGTTTTCCTTTGGATGTTACACCCAGAGATTGGCCTGTTTTGCATATGAGATTATATTATCCTTCAAATCTATCATCTTCAGATATAGCACACTGAAGGTAATGCACGGTGCTGTAAGTGCCATATGAAACCTATGAAGAGACTCACTTGCTGGCCAGGTGCACCTTGGGCGTGATGCCATAGTCTCCAAAGAAAGTGACAAACACATTGGCGTCTGTACCTGCCCCTCTTTCATCTCCAGTGATGGTGACCACCTCATACACTGCGGGTGTATGAGGCGACCGAGAGAAAGAGAGAGAGACAGTGAGAGACACGGAGACAGACTGGCATTCAGAGATGGGCACGGGCTGCCGTGGAAGGGCATGTTGTGGCCAATGGGCAGCTGTGTTGTTTGCTCATCACCAGAGAGCCGTGATGTTTGCGCACCCGTATGTGGCGATCCATTGCGTACCCAATACCCAGCACGCACGGCTGCTTACAACACCGCCCCATTGCACTGCCCCCCTGCGGACATCCGCACACCATCCTGTACCCCAGATCACAATTTTCGTTGTAGACTGCTTTGACAACATGGTCATATTATGCCTGAAAAGAACCTTGAATTATAGAGTATAGAAATAAGGGCAGAGATAGAGGGAAAGAGGGTGATAGAAAAAGGAAAGACAGGGAGAGAGGTAGAGTTTAATTTGAGGCACAGGAAAAAGAGAAAATGAGATGCAAAGATTCATGTTAAGGACAAGTAAACTGATAATCCCAAGTTTCATTCAGCAGCTGTAGTCGCGAAGATCTCCCTGAAGAAGGTAATACTGCATCATTTCTGCACTATTTTTTGTTTAACTAATATATTCAGCATGAATGCATTGGTTTTGTATTTTGAGAGGTTAGAAATCCAATTCCAGTTGGAAACCTAGGCTATTGCTCATATTCTATTATAAAATGGATTTGTTGTTCAAGATCATTCATAGCTTCCTTCACAAACTGGATAATCTTACAATCTATCATATAATTCGATACCCCTTTAAATTACAGCCCGCTAATTACACAGAAATTACTTGGTAATGACAAATAATTACAGTCAAAATACTGCAGTATTACAGTAATTGCAGAGTAATTACTGGAAATTAAATACAGAGTAATGACTGGTCATTACTAATTACCAGTAATTACTTCATATTTCCTGTGTTCCAGCTTCTTTTACTTGCATATTGAACACTAATTGCCAGTCATTACTCTGTAATTACAGTCATTACAAAGTAATCACCAGCCATTACTTTGTCATTACAAGTCATTACTTCCATGTTACCAAGTAATTACTCTTGAATTACAGTCATTACCAAGTACATTATTTTAATTTTAGCTCTTTTTATTTGTATTATAGTGCTTTATATGATAATACTTACTCAGTGTACAATAATTATTTCAATGAATGGCCTACAAATGTTCCTTAATAAATTGATTTGCTAATATCATCTAACAAGGCAAAACACAATGGGCCTCATTTCCTTACTTTTCAAAACTGCATAAGCCCCTACTTTCGCTGTAAATAAAATTAAAACTTAAGTTACAATATAATCATTATATTGCTTGAATTTATTTATTCATAGTAAATTAGGTATGAATTATCCAAATGCCCGGAGGCTTAAGCATATTGTTTTGGTTTCCAGGAGGGCCCACCCCCCAGGTGCTATTGATGGAGAACATTGTGTAAAGTAGATTCAGTGGTTTGCTACCTTGCCTGTTAAAGTTATACACTGGGACACAGGCTTCTTTGAATGGCATGAAAAAATGGAGGCACGCAGTAGACCACATTGTCTACAGTCTTCCATTGCTGAGACTAAGCTCCCTTAACTGCTGCTGGTATGAGCTGAACATAGCGGAACATGCAGTCATCTCTCATATACCACATAGCTAAGGCTTCTATAGCCATTTTCGGAACTTAATTAAATTATCATCTCACAAGTAATAGATACCAGCGAATAAACAGATTTCACAAACACCCCAGTTAATTCCTGAGATCTCAAAGAGATTTCCACATCCCCTCCTATCCTATGACCAGGCGTGTTTTCAGCAAGTATCCATAAATACTGTAATAATAATAAACTGTTTTTAAACATCTTGTTTATCTGATGTCTTGGCCATAAGCTCTGAAGCTGGCTCTCTCAATCTTGCCTAGATGGTTGAAATGACTGAATTAATGCAGATAAAACTGCTAAGTTAGCAGGATTCTATTTTTCATAATTTAAAAAAGAAATGTTTTTCAGGCATGCTTGGCCAGTTTTAAAACCCCTCATAAGGTCACAAAATGCATGATTTAGATTTGAATACATACTTCTTCGCATACTATACAGTACACCATTAATACTCATACTAGTAATAGTTTTGTTTTTTTGTGTTAGAAACAGAAACTGATAGAATGCACATAATGATAGAATGATAGAACAAGGGAAACACTTATTTGGACTTGAAACCTCTCAAAATTCAGTTTTCTTCAAAACAAAAGCAGAGAATCAAAGCCTTTCCATATAATACGCAAAAACCCCACTGCATTCACAACGAGTTTCTTTAGCACTGATAGCATCGATTATCGGGCATCATTTTGTACTACCTACTTGAGAAAAACATTACCAGTGAACTAAACTAGTTTATGCTTTGTCAACTTTAGAAAAAAAAAAAAAAAACTCTGGTATGACCTATAAACAGTCAATTATTGATATGCAACTTAACATCATGACTCACCATTTCCATCTACTCAAAAATAATGAGGCTTGCATGACAACAACAAAACATAATTCTGCTCCACTAAATAAATAGATGCTATCGAAACCAAAACAGGCTTAATTGTGTGCTACTCATATGAAACACTAGACTCATCCAGCATATCCTGGTACGGGGGAACTAAATCACTGAGACCATACCTTTCTTCTTGTGGTACTCATCCTCATATCCCTCTGTCGTTTCCACATAATTCTTCAGCTCGTTCTCATAGATTTCTACGTAGTTCTCTTGCTTTGTTTTGGACTTCTTGCCTTTACCTTTCTTGTTGTCCTCTTCGCTGTCTTTTTTACCCTTCTTTCCCTTTTTCTTTTTGTCGCTGTCCTCCTCCTCTTCCTCCGGGACCTCCTCCTCATCCGACTCCTTCTTGGACTTTTTGCCCTTCTTGTCTTTGGCCATGATGTCCTCCTGGTTTCTCTCAGTAGATGACTTTTTCTTCCTGATCTTTTTGGTGATCTGGTTCACTTCTTCATCATCCTCATCTCTCTCCTTCTTGTGCCTAGTCTTGGAGTCATTTCTGTTGCGCTGTTTCTGGCTATCTGAGTCTTCACTAGACACCTCATCATACTCTCCTTCCTCCTCTTCTGAGTTTTTCTTATTTTTTCCCTTTAGCTTCCCATTGGCATCCCCTTTTCTTTTTTTCTTGGGTTCAGGGGTCTCTGGCTCTGAGTCTTCTCCCGAGTCTTTCTTCTTCTTCTTCTTCTTCTCCTTTAGCTTCCTGTCAGTATCCTCCTTTTTTCTGCTTCCTTTCTCGTTGTATTCTTGTGTCTCCGATTCAGAGTCTTCCTCTCTGGAGTTCCTCTTCTTCTTCTCTTTGGCAACTGATTTGCTCCTGCGCTTGGGTTTCGACCGAGGCTCATCCACATCATCATCCGCCTCTTCGGTTTCCTCTGTCCTTGTGGTTTTTTTCTTTTTCGAGGGCATGTTTTATTCATTCGGCGCCCGGTAACTTTAACCGATTTCCTTGATTCGGGATGAAACGCAATTAATCTGACCTGTGACGCCAGGGCAACCTGCCACCCATGAGGAGTCAACAGGCGCGCGTGGGACACTGGGTACTGGCTTGGCACTACAAGCGGTCGCTGACACTCACCTCCCCAAGCTACTCACTGCAGGCTCATGAAAAATTACTGCTGCATCCTGAGTCATGTGACCAGAAGAGAAAGCCAAGTGAAAAATGAGACTTTCAGGGAAAACTTTATCTTAAAGTCTGTGGAGCCGTACATTATTTAAAGCTTGGGGGTCACCTTACAGACAGGGATGTCTTACATGCACTTTAGCACTAGCAGAGGTGATGGCAGAAGGCTTAGACTTGACAAGACAACACACAATGTCTGTATAAACTGTTGTCATGTCGATGTAAGGGGGATCTGGTAATACTATTCTCTCTCTCCCCGCTCACTGTGTATCATCAAATATTTTCATGTCTGCCTGTTTTTTTTTCTTATTTGTCAGCCTCACAATGGCTTCATTGACTGTCACTGGCACAACTATGGGACTCATTTTGACAAACACAAATAACAGACTCCAAAGGCAATCAAATAGGTCAACAAACTGAAAGCTTTCTTATACCTGCACTAAGGAAGCAATTGAGTACACCTGACTCATCAGAAACAGCTGAGAAGCTGAAGGGAATGTATAAAAGGGGATGTAATTCCAACATGAATCATATTAGTGAAACAAATGTTACTTTTGACATTCATTTCATTTTTGACATTTGATTTTAGCATTTTCGTGAGGTTACTGACACAACATTCAAATGTTTTTTAGTGTTTCTGTAACATTCTCATCTGAGCCAGTGAGCTGGGCTAGGAAGTGATTTGTACCCACAGAGTCTGGTCACATCTTAAAATTCTGGCCCATCGACATTTGAGCGGAACTAGAAGAAAACCAAAAAACGGGAGCAACATTTTTTGAGGCGAAATGGGCAAAATAATCTTGTGTTGGTCGTAGCCTGTGTTGAAACTCCAGCCCATTGCCTGGTGAATACACTACTAGCTACATTTCCTCTCCAAGGAATCGCCACCTTAACGTGGTGGAGGGGTTTGTGTGTCCCGGTGATCCTGGGAGCTATGTTGTCAGGGGCACTAGCTAGCCCCCAGTAGGGTCTCCCAAGGCAAATTTGTCCTGGGGGAGGGGCCAGACTAAGAGCGATTCAAGGACTCCATGATACGGTCACATGAGAACCCAGTTACCTCGTCTGGAAAAGGGAAACTGGGGCCCCCTTCTGGAGCCAGACCCGGGAGGGGAGCTCGTCGGCGTGCGTCTGGCACAGCCCGAATTGGTCACGTGGGGCCACCGCCCTGTGGGATCACCACCTGCAGGGGTCGGCATCGGAGTCGGGTGCTTTGCCCAACGGGCAGTAGGCAAAGGCAGGGATCCGGGCGTGCTGATCCTCGGGGTCACAGACTAGTTCTGGGTACGTGGAACATAACCTCTTTGGTGGGGAAGGAACCGGAGCTAGTGCGTGAGGCAGAGCGGTACCAACTAAATATAGTTGGGCTCACCTCTACGCACAGCACTGGTTCCGGAACCAAACTCCTGGAGAGGGGCTGGACTCTGTTCTTTTCTGGAGTTTCTCAGGGTGAGAGGTGCCGGGCGGGTGTGGGGATACTCACAAGCCACCGGCTGAGTGGGCCATGTTCAAAGCCTCCATTACAGAAGCGACAAGCAGGCGCTGTGGCCAGAAGGTCATCGGTGCCTGTCGGGGCGGCAACCCAAGAACCCGCTGGTGGACACCAGTGGTGAGGGACACCGTCAAACTGAAGCCTTTCGGGCTTGGCTGGCCCAGGGGTCCCCTGAAGCAGCAGACAGGTACCGGGTGGCCAGAAGGGCCGCGGCTTCGGCAGTCGCTGAATCAAAAACCCGGGTATGGGAGGAGTTCGGGGAGGCTATGGAGAAGGACTTTCGGTTGGCCTCGAGGAAGTTCTGGCAAACCAACCAACGACAGCAGGGCTTGTCTCGGGCTGTTTTCAGCACGGGAGGAGAACTGCTGATCCGGACTGGGGATGTTGTCGGGCGGTGGAAAGAGCACTTCGAGGAGCTCCTGAACCCGAACAACACGTCCTCTGTGGAAGAGGCAGAGCCCGAAGACTCGGGGCAGTCTGCACCTATATCCCTGGCGGAAGTTGCTGAGGTAGTCAAAAAGCTCCTCAGCGGCAAGTCGCCAGGTGTGGATGAGATTCGCCCTGAGATGCTGAAGGTTCTGGACATTGTTGGGCTGCCTTGGCTGACACGCCTCTTCAGTGTCGCGTGGAGGTCGAGGACAGTACCTGCAGAGTGGCAGACTGGGGTGCTGGTCCCCATTTTCAAGAAGGGGGACCGGAGGGTGTGCTCCAATTATCGGGGTATCACACTCCTCAGCCTCCCCGGGAAAGCTTACTCTAGGGTGCTGGAAAGGAGGCTCTGACCGATGGTCAAACCTTGGATTCAGGAGGAGCAGTGTTATCTGCCGGAAAATGGTTGCTCTCTCTGGGTTGGGAACGAGTCATTGCCCCAAGTGAAGGAGTTCAAGTATCTCGGGGTCTTGTTCACGAGTGAGGGTAGAAGGGAGCGTGAGATTGACAGGCAGATCGGTGCATTACATTTTTTACATTATTGGCATTTGGCAGACGCTCTTATCCAGAGCGATGTACAACAAAGTGCATATCCATAACCAGGGATAAGTTCGCTGAAAGACCCTAGAGGGAAGTACAATTTGAACTGCTACCTGTACAACAAAGGTAAGGACGAGGGCCAATTTTTTTTTTATTTTTTTTTCTTTTAAACAAGAAACAAACAAACAGAGCAAAAGTGACCAAAGTTAACTATCAAAACACTGCTTACCTAGCCAACTAAAAAATACCGATACACAAAGCAAGTCACAGAGACAACAATTAAGGTTCACAGGGAGGTAGGGAGGGATGGGGAGAGGTGCTGCTTGAAGAGGTGTGTCTTCAGCTTGCGTTTGAAGGTGGGGAGAGATTCTACAGTTCTGACCTCAATGGGGAGTTTGTTCCACCACCGTGGAGCCAGAACAGACAGCAGTCGTGAGCGTGAGGCGGAGGTTCGGAGAGGGGGAGGTGCCAAGCGGCCTGTGGAGGCTGAACAAAGAGGTCTGGCAGGGGTGTAGGGTCTGATGATTTTTTGTAGATAAGCTGGGGAAGACCCCTTAACTGCTTGGAAGGCTAGCACCAATGTTTTGAATTTGATGCGAGCCATGACAGGCAGCCAGTGGAGGGTAGTAAGCAGGGGGGTGACGTGCGAGTATTTGGGAAGGTTGAAGACCAGACGAGCTGCTGCATTCTGGATAAGTTGGAGGGGTCTGATGGCGGATGCTGGGAGGCCAGCCAAGAGGGAATTGCAGTAGTCCAGGCGGGACAGAACCATCGCTTGGACCAGGAGCTGGGTCAAGTAGGGGGTGAGAAAGGGGCGGATTCTCCGTATGTTGTATAGGAAGAACCTGCAAGACCGGGTCACCGCCGCAATGTTCTCGGAAAGGGACAGTCTGCTGTCCATCACCACGCCGAGGTTCCTTGCATTGGATGACGGCGTGAGTGTGGTATCCCCGAGGGAAATGGAGAGATCCAGATGGGGAGAGGTATTAGCAGGGATGAATATCATTTCAGTCTTGCCTGGGTTGAGCTTTAGATGGTGGTTGTCAATCCAGCTTTGGATGTCCCTCAGGCAAGCAGAGATACGGGCTGAAACCTGCGTATCAGACGGCGGGAACGAGACAAAGAGTTGGGTATCGTCCACGTAGCAGTGATAGGATAGCCCATGTGCTGTGATCACAGGGCCAAGGGAGCGAGTGTAAAGAGAAAAAAGAAGCGGTTCAGCGTCAGCAGTAATGCGGGCGTTGCACCGGACCGCTGTGGTGAAGAGGGTCGATTTACCGGTCGATCTACATCCCAACCCTCACCTATGGTCACGAGCTTTGGGTAGTGACCGAAAGAACGAGATCGCATATACAAGCGGCCAAAATGAGCTTCCTCCGTAGGGTGGCCGGGCTCAGCCTTAGAGATAGGACATCCGGAGGGAGCTTTGAGTAGAGCCACTGCTCCTTCGTGTCGAAAGGAGCCAATTGAGGTGGTTCGGCTATCTGATCAGGATGCCTCCTGGGTGCCTCCCTTTGGAGGTTTTCTGGGCTTGTCCAACTGGGCACAGACCCCGAGGTAGACCCAGAACCCGCTGGAGAGATTATATATCTCTCCTGGCCTGGGAACGCCTCTGGATCTGGAATGCGTTGCTGGGGAGAGGGACGCCTGGAATACCCAGCTTAGCTTACTGCCACCGTGACCCGACTCCGGATAAGCGGCTGATAATGGAATAATGCTTCATCAGAGAGCTGGCCTAGTTAGCCACATTAGCTAACTACTTAGGCTACATGTTAGAATTTCTTCTGCCTGCCTACTGCAACAATTGAAAATAAATTGTACATATATATATATATATATATATATATATATATATAACTTGTAGTACTTTGACTACATCACATTAGCCTGAAACGGGGGAACATGACTTTGGAGTGATGTGGAGAACTATAAGCGTATGGTCCCTGGTTTTTGATGTTGAGAGACTGCCATCTCCAGTTACTGAAGAATGTCCGCACTCCTTCCGGTCTTGGTTGCCATCTCGTAAAATAGGCTTTCTACTGTCTACCTTTTCACCTCCATAGAACTATGTTCAGTTCATTTTGTTTATCAAAGTTTTTTATCACATATTCCTTTTAGTTTCTGTTTACCTTTTGAAGCGCGATTGTCCTATTTGAGTAGTTTCTGATCTTGCCGCATGTTTCCATTTTTCATTTGCTCTGGTATTTTGCAGTGCGTTTCTTCTCTTGCACCACGTATTTGCTTTAGCTTTTCCACGAGTTTTGAAATTTGCATCGTTTCCTGATTTGGAAGGCATTTCCTAAAATGTGTATGCTTTTGTTTTTTAAGCGGCCTGTAGCATAGTGGTTAACCTACATGACTGGGACATGCAAGGTTGGTGGTTTGATCCCCGGTGTAGCCACAATAAGATCTGCACAGCCGTTGGGCCCTTGAGCAAGGCCCTTAACTCTGCATTGCTCCGGGAGAGGATTGTCTCCTGCTTAGTCTAATCAACTGTACGTCGCTCTGGATAAGAGCGTCTGCCAAATGCCATTAATGTAATGTAATTTAAGTGCTATCGTCGTTGTGGGCCACCGTACTATTGGCACAGACACACAATCCATAAAGCATTCACAAATAATCACCTGATGTCAGTCTAGTTTAAGTGGAACAAAACAGAAAAAACAGCACACCCTGCGAAGAGAAAGAACTAGATCATCCCTCTTCCAGGAAATTAACTTCGGTAAATGAGCAAAGGGAGATTTGAGCAGAACATCAGTACTCCTGTAGTACGGTTGCCTTTTCCGGGTTTAGATGTTAAAATCAGCAGTTCATGCCGAGAGACAGGCTTTAGCACATCGCCACCTGCTGTTACATTAATGTCATAACACCCAGATCTGTTCAGAGAAAACATCTGATACAATAATAATGTAATAATGTTGCACGCCTTTTGTTGTTACCTTGATTATTTAATCAAGTAAGGTCAATAGTTTAATATAGCAACAATAATAACTGATTGAGCTCATTCTGTGAGGGAGCAGGGGCGGGAGACCAAGAGCGACCGGGAAGGGATCACAAAGTTACCAACGATAAGTTGGAAAATAACAGAAAAAGGGCACAAAACTCGCCGGCGATCCGCCAACCGAAAATACCGCGGCAGAAACAAGAAACAAAACTAGGGAAGGTTCTGAAGAGCCAACCAACCCAAAGGAAAACAAGAAAAGACCCTAAACTTGTCTATTTCTAACTGAAATAAATTCAGTATAGGAACAGCTCTCTCTCTCTCTCTCTCTCTCTCTCCATCCATCCATACTGTTTGGATGGATACTATTTTTTTATTTGCCTCTATTCTCCATAATCTTAGATTTGTAATCAAACAGTTCACAGCTAGTCACAGCACAGTAGCATGCCTTTCAGTAGCGTGGGTGGAAAGAGGATGAGGCTGGCCAGGATGAGAGAGGCTGGGATAGGCTCCAGCTCCCCCAGGAATAAGTGGTTTCGAAAATGGAAGAGTTGCAAAGACTGGCCAGTGCCTTGCAAGTTCAGAGATGATAACTCAAGACTACCATTGAGATGTATTATATACCATGCATTGTTCAAAAAGTTAAATGTCTTTATGCATGGCTGTATATTTTCTCAGCAGGATGACTTTCCCCTGGCCAACAGGAAGGCCTGATAGTGTTTGTAATATTAAAATAAATGGTAATACTTTTTATGACTGGTTTGTCAAAGAGCTACATAACTCCTTCACAAGCAGAGCTTGGACACTCAAGCATTGACACATGCTTATGTCAATGATGAAGTTGTTTGTTCTGTCACCATTATTATTATTAATAATAATAACAATAATAATAATAATAATAATAATAATAATAATAATAATAATAATAATAATAATAATAATAATAATAATAATAATAATAGGGCGGCACGGATGGTGCAGTGGGTAGCACTGCCGCCTCACAGCAAGGAGGTCCTGGGTTCGAATCCCCGTCGGCCGGGGCCTCTCTGTGCGGAGTTTGCATGTTCTCCCCGTGTCTGCGTGGGTTTCCTCCGGGTACTCTGGTTTCCTCCCACAGTCCAAAGACATGCATGTTAGGCTGATTGGAGAGTCTAAATTGCCCGTAGGTATGAGTGAATGGTGTGTGTGCCCTGTGATGGACTGGCGACCCGTCCAGGGTGTATTCCTGCCTTTCGCCCAATGTATGCTGGGATAGGCTCCAGCCCCCCTGCGACCCTGTTCAGGATAAGCGGGTTCAGATAATGGATGGATGGATGGATAATAATAATAATAGGTGCAGTGGGTAGCACTGCCGCCTCACAGCAAGGAGGTCCTGGGTTAGAATCCCGGTTGGCCGGGGCCTCTCTTTGTGGAGTTTGCATGTTCTCCCCGTGTTTGCGTGGGTTTCCTCCGGGTACTCCGGTTTCCTCCCACAGTTCAAAGACATGCAGGTTAGACTGATTGGTGAGTCTAAATTACCCATGGGTATGAGTTTGTGAATGAATGGTGTGTGTGCCCTGTGATGGACTGGCGACCTGTCCAGGGTGTATTCCTGCCTTTCGCCCAATGTATGCTGGGACCCCCCTGCGACCCTGTTCAGGATAAGCGGATTAAGATAATGGATGGATGGATGGATGGATGGATGGATGGATAATAATAATAATAATATCGATAAACATCTTAATATTGAAAACTCCTATTGATATTCATGGTAAATATATTGCTTATATATTATATATTAGCTGAGTTTGCTTCAGTAGTAAGCTACAGACACTGCAGTGCATTCTAATTTCTGGGACTGCAGATACTGTCAGTGTGGATGTAGCAACCTGAAAAATAACCATTAGAAGCATTCAATAAGAGCGATGATACACTGCACTTTATTTTTAAAACAAAGTTAAACAGTATTCGAAAATTAATTATTAAAATAATTGAATAGAAAAGAATGTAACATATCTTGTAAAAAATTATTTTATTTGGAGATATTATATTTCTGTAGAATAACCAAGATGTTTATTTGGCAGATGCAACAAATAGGCAGTAGTTCAATTACCAAAGCACATCCAGGCTATTTGCATATGTTTTATAAACAGCATATAAACATACAGACTTGATATACTTCATATACTTGATGAATAAACAGACAAATATACATACTGTATGTTGGCACAACTGTTTTAGGGACCAAAACATTCCTGTTCATGAAATTAGTATAAATAAATACATTAAAAAAATAAGCAAACTTTGTGGAATGATCATCTCTTACCTATAACTCACTGAATTACAGGAGAACACCTGAGAGCATAACTATTCAACCAGAAATCTACTCTTCTCCAGTTACCTCTCCACACAGAAAGTGCACGTAAAACAATTGTTCAACAATTCATCAGGAACATATTTCTACTGTTTATCACATAACAAAATGACAGTTAGAATATGCATTTTGATACAATTTCTTGGCAACAGAAGACTAATCACTAGTCACAGAAACAGATTACTCCTGGTTGAATTCTGTGTCATTGCAGGTTGCAGATTTTCGGCAAATTAATTTTCCCGCCAGAATTCCACATTTCCCCGTAGAATTTGGAACTGCTTTTGCAATGCATGATTTTTATCTACCTTAAATAGAGGAGGCATGGCCGTTTCTCTCGTGTCAGTATGTTTTCTGTAGACACATGTTCAGTTGGTGACACTCAAACCACTGTAATGTAGCTGACCCATCTAGGCCTATTATTCTCTGTAAGTGTTAGCTTGACCCCGCTTATTTACGACAATACAATCATTACAGAATTTTATTCCAGAAGTTCTACTTCCAATTTCAAAAGAAAGATGCATCTTTGCTTTTGGATAAACACAGAAACATCATGTGCGCTACCTAGCTACAGTCAGTGGTCATCTGGGAATATCCAGCAAAGCTGCCAGTTATGGACATTAGAGAAAATTACTAAAGAATCCACAGGTTTATTAACAAGCACCTTGAAGAACAAGACTGAAGCTGAGAGACTGACAGCAAGTAGCTAGATAATGTTTTTATACTGTATATACCTAATTTTAGTGTCATATTACATTAATTATAAATAATAAAATTGCTTTATGTTTTCATATTGGTGAAAAGATATTACTACAGCAATAGCTGTAGGTATAGCTTTTCTACCCATATTACCTAGTTATCTGGAGATACAAGATATTGCTACTATATACATGTGATATATTATGCTCAAATGGTGAATGAATGAAGCTTTAACTTACTAAGTTCTTGCATTGCCATGGTGTTTACACATTATTTAAAAACAGAATATTTCATATGTGATTGCAAATTATTAATTTTAATTAAACAAATAAAAGAAATATGAACAGAATACCTCCAGGAGTAAATTATCAAAAGTTGTCAATAAGCATTGATAGTAGACATATCACAAAAGCAGCATTCCGGTTGTAATGCATAACACAGTTATATAACAAGAATGTGCCATTGTTTTATTGCTTTTTGTACAGGAAACATAGGTTTTTACAAACCTATGCTACCATCAACATAAAATACAGGTGAACAGGTGAAACTTTACCAAAGGAACCCCTTTTCCCTTTCTTTGGAAGCTGTGCAAAAAAACACATTCGTTCCAAAACCCCCCCCAAAACAAACGCACGTCAAATCAAAACATCTCGGTTGAACCTAAATCACAACAGATCTGAACAGATCCAAAATGAATTCCCGAGTCAGCGGCCGTCTGGCGACGGCCATCACCTGCAGGGGTTGGTGTGGACGTTCAGGATCCCTCTGCTGTGGAGGTGCAGGAAGGTGAAGATCTCGCTGGGCATGGCGTGGAACCCCGGCCGGGGCTTGATGTTGTCGTAGTAATGGTGCATGATGAAGATTCCGGAAGGGTTCATGGAGAAGGCCCAGAAGCCATAGAGGTGCACCTCCTCGCAGAGCTCCAGGGCGGCGGAGGCCAGCATGACGCCGCTGGTCAGCCTCTTGGCCCGCACGCCCTGCAGGGCCCAGAAACGCTGCACGCTCAGCAGGTACTGCGGGTTGAAGAAGTACACGTCCCTGCGCGAGCCGAAGTCGTCCATCATGTACTTGACGCGGAAGGAGACGTCGGTGTTGTGCGTGTTGTAGAAGGCCGGCAGCACCACCGAGCTGTTCTTGTAGGTCTGGAGCACCTGGAAGAAGGGCTTCCTCCACCTCTCCAGCTTCTGGAATCTCCCGTCGGGACACAACCAGTTACAATCGGTTAGTGTCAGAGAATGTAAAACCTTTGAGCTGCACCTGGCCTTTGTACATACACTTTATTAGGTATTTATTAGACTTAATTTTTACTTAGTCTTCTGCTGCAGTAGCCTATCGACTTTTGACACGTTGTGTGTTCAGAGATGCTCTTCTGAATACCACTGTTGTAATGTGTGGTTATTTGCGTTACTGTCACCTTCCTGTCAGCTTTGACCAGCCTGGCCATTCTCCCTTGACCTCTCTCATCAACAAGGCATTTCCGTCCACAGAACTGCTGCTCACTGGATGTTTTTTGTTTTTCGCACCATTCTAAGAGTAAACTCGAGAGGATTCTGGTCTGGCACCAACAATCGTGCTAATAGATAATCGCATGAATAAGTCGGTGTACAGATGTTCCAAATAAAGTGCTCAGTGTGTGTATAGCTTGCCTTATCAAAACTGGTCTTAATTACCATATGACTTCAGTTCATCTTACTTCTTCCATAAATGCAGCTCTGTGGTCACACACTCTCTCACCCTGCAGTTTAATTTAGATCTTTTTAAATACCTGCATGATTATGACATTAAAAATGGCAGATTAATTGGCATACTAGCTTTATACTGGGCACTGAGCGCAGAATAATGTCAAACATTACATCGCTATCTATGAGAGCATAAAAGAGGCCTAAGCTTATATTACCTTTCTATGATAATACTCGGATTTACAGTCACCATATCGGTCTTGGAACCCACATCCACAACATACTTTTCAGAGATGGGAGGAATGTTACACCTTTGAATTGAAACAAAAAATACAGTTAAAATATGATAAATGCGAGCACATTTACAATTGCAATTAATTCAAAGAAGGACATAGCAATGCAGTGTTTTCTGGAATTGGCAAAACAACCTAACAGGAACTATCCACAGACCCACTGTTTTTTCCACAATTTGGAATCGTATTGCCAAACCTCCAATCAAATCTCCATCTGCACAAACAGGAAGATCCTTTCATGTGCAGCTCAACAGGATGACTTATGGGCACCCCATCAACTAGGGATCACTGGTGCATGATGGGAAGCTGTCCTTCCAGCTGGACTAAACTGTCCTATTGTTAAAGACAAGCTGAAACGGATGTTGTTAGAGCAGCACTAGTCCACGATGTGACATATACAAGAGTGAAACGTATCTTTCAGGGCATTATTGAAGTCGATTTGACTGATTTCAAATGAGGAGGGGGACATAATGAGGATGCTCGCCACTGTGAAAATGATATTGATCGCAGGGGAACAGAAAATTGACAGACATATCACAATGATGTGAAATATCGTAAAATCTCCTTTTCCAGGAGGTGGATGAAAAAAAAAACTTTGGTGTGAAAATACAGTTTTATCCATTTTTTTGGAATGTATACTTTAAGACATATTCGTATGGTTATGAAGAATTGACTACATTGAGGAAAAAGTTCATTTTTATTTAACCATTTCTTTACTGTAAGCGACACAAGAGCAAATTCTGTAGCCCACCCATTCACTTCAGCTGTGCCTTAATATGATGAGCCAGCCAGCAGTCATAAGTGACTGAGTCCTAACTTGACTGAAGAATTAGCTTAATCTGCAGTGATTACCTAAATACGAAATCTGCAGAATCAATCTCTTTCCCACACTTGCTATTCTTGATGATTCCTCCATTGCCGACCACTGCGCATTTCCTGAACTGGGACCTGGTGTGTGGCATGTCCTTCAGGAGAGAGAAGAGTAACGTTAGTTATGTCAATGAAGCATAGCATAATTGGCTGAGATAAATGATTCCAAAATTGGTTAAACATTTTTTTAATTGAGCCCAAGTTAAGGATAAATGCTGGTTTTATCCATGCTAACTTGACTTAGAATCAGGACAGTTTTGTCAATGCTAATGCATGCAGCCACGCAGCATTTCTTTTTCAGCACTGAAAACTGAATTTGACATTACCCTGTATAGGCTGCAACTGCAGTCTGCTCAAAGGAGCTATCAGCTGCAGTGGAGCTCGAGTGGAAGTGTTCATATCTCCCCAGGGCTAACTAAAAGCACACACCTAGCACAAAGAATGAACTCCCCCAATGTAGAGGCCTATTTGCGCTGTCAATCAAAAACAGGCATGTTCCCAACTGACTCAGCGTTAACCCTGATTAAAAGCTTGATTATATAAATCAATAACACAAAACCCCCTTGTGGTAAATGCTGTAGGTTTACTCCTTACTCTTTAATAAATAAGTCAGTTTATTGCAGGCGTGTAGCAATCAGAACAGAAATGCATTCCAACCACAAAGCTGAATAATACAACCCTCACTAATTAAATACAAGCCTTGAAGTGGAAAGCCCTTTTTTAAAGGGTAGAATGGTCTATATTCACAAATCGAAATGCCCCTCAGCATAATTCACAATAATGACTGCAATATTCTGTTCTTTTTTTAATGTTAATGTATCGTAATAACGTATCAATGTATCAACCTCACAACATGACAGGACAGGACAGAAGTAATAATAATCAGCTATATTACGAATGTGAACACTGGAGAGCCCTAAATAGTTTACAATTTAGTAGGCTAATACAATGTGTAATCCTAAAGGTTCAGCTGCTCTAAATAGAGTAAAACAAAACATTTTGTTCTCCTGCATTAATTAAGTACTAAAATCTGTAGAGAAATTTAGATCCACATTTAAGATCACTTTTTAAGATATATCACAATTCATCCTCTGAAAATGACCATCCAGGGGTGTCCACTCTATAACGAAAAGGGCCGGTGTGGGTGCATTATATATACCGCCACACAGGATAATCTCATCCAAATCATATCATACAACTGCACAAAAACTGATGTAACAGACAGCTGGAGCAACATAGCCCGCAGACTCACGTTTGGGAACATCTTGAAAATCTCTGAGGTGATGGGCAGGGTGCTGCTGGTGTCCACCTCGTATCTCAGTTTGGTCCCGGAGGGCGTGTTCTTCTTGGTGGTGAAGAGGAACGAGGGAGCGTTGCAGCAGCGGGACAGTAAATTTCTGCAAGAGAGGCAAAGCGGAAACTGCAATATAAGACAACACTCCCCTCAGTGCTGGGCACAGCTAGGAGACTCAGCAATGAGCAATTATGTACATTTCTGCAGGCTCTGTTGTTGGAGGGCAATACCCAATGCAACACGTGCACTTTATTCAGATTTGGGAATTACGTAGGTATGCATGTATGTAGGAAGGTATGTTTGCACGGTAAAGTGTATTTGAATGACTAATGTTTTGTTGGTGTTTTCAACAATGTACATGTATGTATCTTTGTCTGACGGGCTGCACTAAGACTAATTCCTCTGAACTGGCAATAAAGTCTTGTATTGTACTGTAATTTAACCTGAGTTAGTTGCTGGAGGCCGCCGATAATCACAAGCGCTCACCTGAAGGCATTGGCTTCGGACTTACTCTGTTCCCATCTGCACATTTGCAGGCTCCTCCATCGATCAAAGAGATCGGTTGTCTTGATCCTGGAGGGAGCAGTGAGAATGAGCAGTGAAGACATAGTGGGCATACATACACATCAAACACAGCGAAAAGTGAGGTTAAATTTCATTTAAAAGTTAATTTAACTCACAGAACAACTGGAACTAGATGTATAGCTAAAACCGAACAGAGTTGAATTAGCTCAGAACAGTTCCGACTGTCATGTCAGCTAAATGTGCAATATCAGTTGTGCTGTCATTACGGGAAGCTTCAGACGTAAATAAACAATGAGGTGCCAACGAGTATTTATATTGGCAGTCCACAGTTTTCTCCATAGCATAAGAGACACTTCACTACGGCCTCAACTCTGGATACACACTACAAGATTACGTTTACAACACTGTTTCAAATTATCACTATGGGTGACTGTACCACTGGCTGCACGCTGTAATAAATATGGAAAGCAGCAAGCCACTTACTTAATGAAAATAATGAAAATACGTGTGTGCCTTGACCCTCTGGGACATACATCTCTTTTAATGACAGCCATTGCATAAATCTGGCTACTGTGACAGAATGAAGAAGAAGGATTTCTAAATAGTACCTTGCTGAAGACCAGTACCGTTTACAAACATTACATAAACCTTGAGAGGAACACTTTTAAATTAAAATGAAAGCTAACAAAAGGAGAACATAAGTTAAAGGATGAATGAAGAACACAATCAGGGACACATAAACCAATCCATACAGCAGGGAGAAATAAAAAACACCTTGCACAATACAGTAAATGGCTTTTTGACAACATGAAGGGCGGATGTATGGATCACCGACTGAGAAACTGATGTCTGTGTTGTGAAAGGTAACAGGTCTGCCTTTAAAGGTGGCTTTGAGTTGCGATGATTAGTTTTTGATTAGTTTCGTCAGGTGGAACACATCAAATACTTGGACCGGCTGGGGGTACTAGAGGAGAGCTTTGGGAACCACTGTTCTAGAGGATACTCACATGGAGAGGACCTTCACGCCCATAATATCCTGCCTGAGTTTCTTGCACGTGGTGCAGTTGAATTCATAAGGGCTGTCATGTGGCTCAAAATACCTGCAGAGAATGCATTGAGTCTTAATGTATGCAGCTGTTCATTCGACATCCAGCTTTTAAATCCAAAACATCCTATTGGTATTCAAAGCAAAGAGTATATATACACTCAGTGAGCATTTTGTTAGGTAGACCAGTACACAAATACATGCAAATATTTAATCAGCCAATTATGTGGCATAATGACCGTATCTCAGAATCTGTTGATTTCCTGTGATTTTCACGCAAAACAGTCCCTAGAGTTTGCAGAGAATGGTGCGAAAAACAAAAAATATCCAGTGAGCAGCAGTTCTGAGGGAAAAAATGCAGTGGCTGTTTTGTCTGGTGTTCGCAACCACAAGCTCTCTCAATGTTTCAAACTACCTATTTCCACTATCAGAAACATTATTAGAAAATGGAAGATAAATGGAACAGATGAAGTCAAGGCGAGGTCTGGAAGACCAAGAAAGATTTCAGATAGAATGGCCCGAGATCAGGTGAGAAATGCTGAGATGAAAACCCACACATCACTGCAACAAAAAAGATTTGCCAGAAAGAATGACCTCAACACAACACATCAGAAGTACGCAAAAGAAAATATAGAGAAGCCTGAAGCCTTTTGGAACAATGTGGTTTGGATTGACAAAAACTACATTTTTGGCCACCACCAAAAAAGGTATGTTTGGAGACCAAAGGGTGAAGCCTTTGTAGAGAAGAATGGTAAATGGTAGGCATTTATATAGCGCCTTTATCCAAAGTGCTGTACAATTGATGCTTCTCATTCACCCATTCGTACACACACTCACACACCAACGGCGATTGGCTGGCATGCAAGGTGCCGACCAGCTCGTGAGGAGCATATGGGGGTTAGGTGTCTTGCTCAGGGACACTGCCCGGGCGGGGGATCGAACCGGCAAGCCTCCGACTGCCAGACGACTGTTCTTACTGCCTGAGCCATGTCGCCCCCGAACACCTTGCCAATTGTGAAGCACAGAGGTGGATCCATTATGCTTTGGCCTTGTGTGGCAGCTGGGGGCACAGGAAATATTGTGCGAGTGGAAGTAAGAAGAATGGATTCCACCAAATATCCACCAAGAAATTCTAGAGGCTAATGTTCAAAGGTCAGTCCAGACATTGAAGTTGAAGAGAGGTTGGATAGTCCAGCAAACAGTGATCCAAAGCATACCTCAAAATCAACCATGAATTACCTCCAGGAAAGACAGATGAAAGTTTTTTAATATTATTGAAAATCTGTGGAGAGATCTCAAACATGCTGTACAAGCAAGGAGGCCGGGACAAATGGGGGGAAAATCCAAAAGCGAGAATTGAAAGACTTAACTGGCTACAGGAAGCGTTTACAAGCTGTTACTGTACAGTTGCCCGGGGAAGCGTTACAAACTAACATACTAACTGACAGGTTCCTTTTCTTTTTCCTTGTTTTATTATTGTTAAAGTGAAGAACTAATGTTTACAATAGCTGGTTGTTTCCGTCATTATTCTGAATTGTTTCTCTTGAATCTGAATATGGTTCAACCTGGTTCATGTGATTATATCATTTTACAATGTGTCACCTAAATTGAAAATGTGTATAGAATGCCTGGAACAAAGAAACAGAGCTTACATACAACATATCTGTTCTGAAATAATTGCAACCCATCTTATCTGGCATTGCATTGGACTCAGGAGATATTAAAAATAATCATGAATATTAATGATAGGCCTGCAACACATGTCAACAGGAAACCATAAAATCACATTAATGATTCTTTGCTGAATTTGGTTCCTATTTACAGGTGCCTCACTATCGACAGTTTTCCACAGATATAAAACCATGAATACAATTATTTATGTTAAACTTGAGTAAGAAAGAAAATGGCACCTGAGTTGCAGTCATGAAAGCCCGCAGAGTAGGCAATTAACTAATTCAATAAAATTGAATACATACGAGAGATATGTGATAAAAGGCTACATTCAGTGGCATTATTATGCAAACATTCAAAAGCAATAAATGATAAATGCAAAGAGAATGTCCCATAAGAATAACCTTTATGAATGCTAACTTTAAGAAACGTTCTAACTTGCCATGTCATGAAGCATTTTATTCCAATATAAGATGCATGACCTCAACCAAGGAGGTTTAGGGTACATAAGCTATATTCAGCATCCTCCTTTCATAAACCAACGTGATCCATTTATATACGTACATAACAGTACACTACGGACTGTTGTAGCCTACATTGGCTAATTGTGCAGTAATTATTTGGCTTGTCGCCGATAAAAGATACACGTCAAAACGCTTACCGTTTAATGTTGGTTTTTCCGTAAAGAATCTGCTGTAACAGAGAGACCAATCCAAAAACACAAATGAACATAAAACAAATAGATTTATTTCCGAGCAGATCTCTGCCCGAAGGGTCGTAAGTTCCCATTCTGTAGCGTAGCCAGGGTGCGACGTTTTGTGAAGACCAACCTACTAAATACGGATTTCTTGTGCGTTTGCCCTGGGAATAATTCTGAAGGGCATAGCCTTTATTCTATATGAAATATCTCACACTTCAACAGCAATGGCAAGACGTGTCTCGTCTTCTCGGCAATATATCCGTTTTGTCATAAGAAGCTGATATTGTCCTAAATGTAAAATTATGAAACATCTATGCTTGAAACGTATTCTTGAAAATTCCTCTTTACGTCCCTGACATCTATACTAACGGCATGTGCGGGCATCCCTGAAGAGACTAGCGTCGGCAGTCCGCTCGTCTACTAGGCTGGCTCATCACTACCACAATATGCTACTTGATGTGTGGTATCTTGTTGGGTTAAAAAAAAAAAAAAAAACTACAAACATACGTCTCCTTTAAGAATAAATAGATTATGTGTAGATTGGATTCGCTATAGCCTACATATGCTAGCCTAATCATTTATAATGTTTGGTCAATGAACCCGAGACCAGTCGGTTGGAATTGCAAGGTCACTTTTTATCCTTGAAGGTTATAGGCTATTCAGGTTTCGCTCCTGTGTTTATTATAGTAAGAACTGATTTCTAGGCCTACGGATAATGTTATGTTGTGATTATTGCGCCACTTACACATAACACACACGCATGTAATTCTTAATTATTTATGCAGATAACTTTCCATGACAAAATGTTGATGTTTCTGTTGGCACACTCTTTCCAGGCGTTCTTTTTTCAGTGACATTTTCCAAAAGGAAATGTTCTTCTAGTTGCCGACTGCCACCACAGGCAGAAGTTAACCTTTCAGGCATTGCTACAATGTGATTAATTGAACCAAATTGTATTGCATGCTCATATTTTAATGTTGGCTGGGACTATTGCATGCATCATATCCTGTGTAATCATTCATTGTATTTTACTAAACTGAGGCATCACAGCTAGTCTCAGTGAGAGAAGTATTGTATGCATTGTATAGTATGTGTTATTAATTGACTAAATGCAGCTCTACCCAACTTTATAATGTTAACATATTTTAACATGCTTTTTTGGGGGGGGGAAATATTCTGAATGTGACCAAATATAAGGGGTATAAATAAAATAAACCAGACCGGTCTCAGCATATAGACACGCAACACGGAGAGAAACACTTGAGCTGGGAAACAATATCTCCTGCAAGCTTTGTCTCAATTCACGTAAACAACATTGTTGTTTTAGTGAAAAGGTGATCAGATAACAGAGCCCCTGTATTTGAGTGCATGAGCAGCCACTGCAGAGAAGAAGGGAAAGAAGGAAGAGTATGGGTGGACTGGAGATGCGGAGTATTTCACAATGGACACTTCAGTCTTACGGATAGACTTGCGGATACTAGGCTACCTTATACTATCATTCCTTTTTGAGGAAAAGTGCATGAGATGAACAGTGTGCATTCCTAAATAGATTATGGGCAATACTGCCCTTTTTTATAATTAATCTATTATCCTCCATAGTAGTTAAACAGCATGAATTAATTAATTAATGAACAACAAACAAATTGGAATAATTAATTGGACAGATTAACTTATTTCTGCATGTCATTTTGTTGGAAGGTGGCTTTTAATCAGTTTACCCCAATAATTTGTGCGACAGTTGCAACACAACACCAGCTGATTAAAGTATATGGTGTTACACATAAAACAGAATATATTGCCTAGTTTGTATGCTCCATAAATTCTGCAGAAATTACAATGTTTTGCAACTTAGCAAGGTAAATGGTTTTAAAAGTTTGACATTTTTATTACGTGAAATCTTACAGCTTATTTATCTTTCTGTATAATAGTTTATTATCCATTTTCTAGCAGTAGGCCTATATGGCATAATATTCTTATTTTTCTCAGTTTCGGACGCCATTTCTGTACGGCACCGGAAGACCTTACTTATTGCAACACCACACTCTCTTCCGGTCTCTATCGTGTCCGCTTCAGGAGGAAGATGGTGAGTTTTTGAATGCTGCCAAACCAAAATCTTGAATCATCTATTATATCTGGTTTTCAATGCCATCGGCAGTATAACAGTTAGTAAGCCCGAAGCATCCTTTAATTATATACCCCGATATTGACAATGATCAAGTGAATTTCTTTTTAAATTAATCCCAAAGACGCACTGTTCCATCCTAGTCCATTCAAAACACAGGTAAACTGGCGTGTTCGCTAAATGCAGAATTTAGCTAGCACGCTTCTTCGCATAATTGCGAATTATGTTATTTATGTATAGTGTTTTTTATTTTTTTAAAACGAATACCACGAATATTATCTATATAAGTTGGCGTTCTTGAATGCTAGCTAGCTAGCTACATTAGCATTTAGTAATGAACGTAAACACGCTGCAAGTTAACGTTTCTGTCTAAATGACATTAAAGATTGAAAATGGTAATCATATTTAACACGTTATTAGTAATGTGTTAAATATACAGGTACCGAGGTGTAACTGCTTGTACATTTTCCAAGACCGCTCGCCCGCAATAGACTAGGTAGCAACTTAACATTACTTGGAAGTTGTTTAGCTAAGACGAAATGCTTTTGGTAACTGGCATGGAAAGTACTTCAGTAATGTATCGTTGCTTGCACCCCATCAATGCACTTTCAGCACAGCAACTGCTAGTCGCTTTTAAGGGTCTTGTCAATGATGTAACAAATACAAATGTCTGAACATATGAATTCTATTGATTCAAAGTTTTTTTCCTGAGATAAGACCCTATCTTGCGAAACTTGGCAAGCTGTTCCACGAGGAACGATTTCGATGGCATGGTTCTGATGTGGTCTAATTTGTGTTTAGACGAAAGGAACGTCATCCTTTGGAAAGCGTCGGAATAAGACGCACACACTGTGCCGTCGGTGTGGCTCCAAGGCGTACCACCTTCAGAAGTCAACCTGTGGGAAGTGTGGATACCCCTCCAAACGCAAGAGAAAGTGTGAGTTGAAATAATAAATGTGTATAATGTCATGTAATGTGAAGGCAACTGCAGTCTAAATTGGCTTTGAAGCACATACTGTCTAAGTACAGTTGGTTTTGTGTAATTGAGCAAATTTCTGAGAGGGCTTGGGGAACCCTATTCAAAATGTTGCTCCTTTTAAATGGAAAAGTTGCATCAAATCGATTTTGATTGCAAAGCTCACAGTAATTCTCAGTCTGTCTCGATGGGAAGTGTAAATTGCCGGGTCAGTAGCCTTTGATTTCACTCATACTAACTGTCTCTTATTGTTCCCATTTCCAGACAATTGGAGTGCCAAGGCCAAGAGGCGTAGCACCACTGGAACGGGGCGCATGAGGCACCTGAAGGTTGTCTACCGCAGATTCAGGTAAGCACAAACCTCTCATTTGTAGAAAGTGATGCCACAGAGTCGCTTGGTTACAGTAGTGACTTGATCACAGAATTGAGGTCTCTGCTGAAAAAGCAATTTGCACCTGCCCCTGGAGCAATGTGGGGTTAAGGGCCCAATAGCTATGCAAGTCTCATCATTGGCTACACAAGCTTGAACCACCGACTAGGCCACAGGCTAGAAGTGACCTAAAAGTGTTCAGTTGATTGTCTTATGTTTTGTTTCACTGTGCTTGTGATTTACATCTACATGTAGATAAACTTAGTTTTCTTTTTTTGAAAAGTGCAAACTGCAGTCATTGGAATAATCATTTCACTCTAGCTCATCTCCTTTAAAGATGATGCCCTAACAGTTTTTCTGAAAGTACATCACACCACAGTGGTTTGGGTTGTGCATTGCGAAAATCTGTCAGCAATATAAGTTGCCGTACTTGTATGCTAGCTAGCTACATTAGCTTTTAGTAGCTAATCAAAGTAAACACACTGCAAGTTAATGTTTCTATCTAAATTACATTAGAGTAAAAATGGTAATCATATTGAACATGTTATTAGTTGTGCTCGCCAGCAATAGGCTAGGTAGCCAATTTAGAAGTTGCATGCACATCTAGCTAAATGCCTGGCCTGGAAATGTTAATTCAGTGATGTTTTGTTGCTTGCTACCCATCAATGCATTTGACACAGCAGCTGCTAGTCACCTTTAAGGGTCTTGTCAATGATGTTAAAATTACAAATGTCTGAACATATGAATTCTATTGATTCAAAGTTTTTTTTTCCTGAGATAAGACCCTAAGGCTGTTCCAGGCTGTTCAACAAAGAACAGTGTTGATGGCATGGTTCTGATACCATCTAATTTGTGTTTAGGCAAAGGGAACGCGTTTATGTATTTATGCACTGTCCATTGCTGAAGAGTCTAAGCATAGGAAGTCCTGGGTCACAATTGTTTTCAATATTTGCAGCAGGTGATCACGAAGCAATAACTTCCAGAAATCTTGTTAAAAGAATTGTCAAGCTGTGTATCATTCCCTGAAATATGTCCAGACATGATCACTTCAAATAATAAACTTAAGTTGTTCTTTGTTTACAAATCCTCCTTGTCTGACACTAGGAACATGTTCTACATTGTTGAATGCAAGGTGCGATTCTGAAGCCTCCTGTGTTTTTTCTTTCAGAAATGGGTTCCGTGAAGGAACAACGCCCAAGCCGAAAAGAGCAGCAGTGGCGGCCTCCAGCTCTTCTTAGGCTGGCTTTAAAATAAACGTGCGATTAAAAGTGAACTTGGTGTGCACGTAATTGGTTTCAAGTGTTATGGAAATCTGACACCCTGCAGGAGAGGAATAAACCTGATGCAAATTCTGTGACACCCAACTGGGCCGGAGTGTACATTCCTCAATTGTTGCATATTTGCTAAATAAAGCAGTGCGTTTTACACTTTGTTTCCATCAGCCTCACTCAGCTATGCATGACACATGCCATGAGTTTTTGTGGAAAGGTTTCTTACCTTTTATGAGCTTATTGTCAGGCAGATTTTAGCCTTTAAAGTTTGTCACTGAGGCATGGCCTTTGTTAATTTATGGTTAAAGATGATGGGAAAAGTTTAAACCATCAGACTTCATGTGATGTGGCTAAAAACAATGCACTGGACTTAAGTGCTTGTGTGTGTGTGTGTGTGTGTGTGTGTGTGCGCGCGCGCGCGCGCCAATCAGGTTTCAGTCAACGCATCTTTGCACAACATCTGGCTTGCCAGTTTGCTGGCTTCCCAGGTAATCTAAACTGGATTCTTTTATTTCCCTGATAAATAGTATGGTGGCTTGATGAAGGCTTTCAACTTGCGCCCTTGCAAAATAAGTAAAATGCATACAGTATGTATTAAGCTTGATTTTGAGAAGCGCTACATGTAAACGAGCATTATGTAACCACCGTTACACCTTTAACTTGTCTAGTTGGTGTTTTCTAGATGCTCGACTGTCTAATATCTCAATTGATGCTGAATTGGTCTTTAAAAAAAAAAAATCTAGATTTTCTGGTCTTTACAGAAGGGGAATGCTGCTTACAAACTACACACTGGAATGAGTAGAATGTCTATATATATATATAATATATATATTATATATATTTTATATATATTTTATATATATTATATATATTTTATATATAATATATATTATATATATATTATATATATATATTATATATATTATATATATATATATTATATATATATATATATATATATGTGTGTGTGTGTTTTTATATTGTAGTTGCAAGAGGGTGGGAGTGAATAGGTGTGTGTGAAGAAATGTACTGTTCAAGACAGTTTCCCTGTGAAATGCAGCCGGCTAGTCAGCCAGTTAAGGAACTTGTGTTCCGCAAGGAGAATCATGAGGGTTTTTACGTTGAAGGGGGAAGATAGCGAGCGCTTGCTACACAGCGCTTTCGTGGGAAGATGGCGACGGATAAGCAGAAGCATGAAGGCAGGGTGAAAATTGGACATTATATTCTAGGAGATACTCTTGGAGTGGGAACATTTGGGAAAGTAAAGGGTAAGTAAGGCTTTAGATGATAAGTAACGTAAGACTTGAATTTGTTAAATTAAGATTGCTTTTGTCGTATCTGGCTAGCTAAGTCAGGACAGGAGTTGTCTACCCAGCAGAGATCGACAAGTGAAACCGCTGATGATATAACGTTAGGTGGCTAATCAGGCGCTAATGAACGTCAGCCAAGCACAATTCAATTGTGCCATTTCTCCTACTGTTAATTAATTTAGACCTGTCTGATAATTCGGAAATCCGTTAGCTATGCTAGCTAGCTAGCTAAATTATAGTCTCGTCTGATAATGACTTGAAGTATGCCGTGTGGTGAACTGATAACATTACAGCGTATATATAGGCGTGGTTGCTGGATAGCATTTAACGTTAGATAAAATAACAACAACAAAAAAACTTGCTGTAACTCTTTATCTAGCAGTAACATGCCTAGCTAGCTAGGTCCGAGTTTCCTAGCCAACTAAAGTTGACGTTAAGGAATGACGCGTAGGGAATGAGGGAGTAACTTCGCTAGCGAGCTAGCTACCAGCTAACTTAGCTAGTTAATAAGCAAGCTAGCTAACTATTAAAATGGGTTTGCTGTACTTCTATAGCCTACACGAGCAAACCTAGCTATTCTGTATATTTGCAACAGCTAGCTAATACTGAAGCTCCTCGCTCAAACATTACGTTAGCTAGCTAACGTAAGCTACGAAATAACACTGCGCCGCTTTCGAAACCGTTTAAACTTGCACTGCATGGATTATTCTATAATATTTCATCATCCACATCTGCTAGTTAGTGAGTAGTATAGTTGAGGTAAATTATGTTCTGTAAAGCTCTCCTGTATACTGCCCTAAGAAAGCAATGAGTTGCCAAGACAACTAAATTAACGTTAGTGTTTTGGATGAACCATCTGTAGAAATGTCTGTTTGTAAGAGTTAGGTGCCACTGAAATGTTTGGGTTGTGATCGCTGTTGTGCTTTGAAGTGACATAGCTAGCTACAGCAGCAGTCAGGCCAGGCCAGTTGTCGCAGCAATCATCGCTATGATGTAAATTATATGTGATAATTCATCACTTGCTGGCTTAGATTCATTGAACACACTTGCTGGTAAAGATTAATTGAACACAGTTTCTGTTAAACCGTCTGAATACATGATACAGAACCTTATTGATCTGGACAGTGCTGTGCTGCAGTTCTTTTAAATATATTTGCTATAATAACCTAACGGGCACTGTCTCCCTCTCTTAGTTGGTCAGCATGAATTGACTCAACACCAAGTAGCTGTGAAGATCTTGAACAGACAGAAGATTCGCAGCCTTGATGTTGTGGGAAAGATTCGCAGAGAAATTCAGAACTTAAAGCTCTTCAGACATCCACATATTATTAAACTGTAAGTTTTAAATTGGGTTATTTTATATTTAACGAGTTACAATAAGCTGCAAAAATGTGTTTGTGTGTAATTGTAACTGTGTAACGTTCCAACCAAGGATATGTTCAACAATTTCTGCTAAAATCAGTTGAGTACATTGCAAACATTGTTTTCCTATAGTTTCATATGTTTTTCTATAAGTTAAAAGTATGTTTTTGGGCACTATACAAAGTGTTTTGAATCTGATCAGAAAAGTCTAAAAATGTAATGGCTCTAAAAACACGCAAACAGTCTGTATGGGAAAACGATTATTGTATTGTGCAGTGTTTTAGGTTTCTTTTAGTTTGTTTCAATACTAAATAGGAGGCTAGTATCATCTTGACAATATTTGTCTTGGTACAGGTATCAGGTGATAAGCACTCCAACAGATATCTTCATGGTGATGGAATATGTCTCTGGTGGAGAACTGTTTGACTATATCTGTAAAAATGGGAAGGTAAGCATGGTTATAAAATATTTTTCCTTCTAACCCCTCTCAGTGTCAATAAAGGCTCTTTCTGAGCATTTCGTTGTAGGGAGAGGTTTTGTGAACCCTAAAATGGGCAGGGCTGTTATGTTGACTTTGACTCGCTGTTAGGAATCAGTTGGGGTTTCTGTAGGGAAGCAACACTTTTGTCTGGTTCACAAGTCGATGATTGAGCAAGACGCTGTGGAAATGTCTTCAGCCCTGACCTCACGCCCTCTTCTTGGGGCCTGTTTCACAAAGCAGTATTCCTGAGTTTGCTGGATAACTGCCCTGAGGCAAACCTGAAACCCTCCCAAATGTGGGACATTGCCTTAAGTAAAAAGAGCTGTTCTGGGTTTTACTCTATACAATTATCCAGCTAGCTGCTTTGTGATACAGGCCCCAGGTTTCCTTCAGGTAGTATGATAACCCTTCCTAGTACACGGGTCACAGCTCTGCCTCTGTAGTACGTTTACCGCTGTAATGTTTTGAATGAAACGGCTATGTTCTGGTCCTGTGTTTGTCAGCTGGATGAGAAGGAGAGCAGGCGTCTGTTCCAGCAGATTATCTCTGCACTGGACTACTGCCACAGGCACATGGTGGTGCACAGAGACCTCAAGCCAGAAAACGTTCTGCTGGACGCTCAGATGAATGCCAAGATAGCCGACTTCGGTGAGCACAAGATTTCCTCTTGGAGATCATAGCACTTCCTTGTTCCTGTAAAGCACACTCTTCTTATGGATCCACTCAGCTTATATCCACATCAGTGAAGAGCCATTTGCTAGTTGAGAACAATTGTAATCGCTTTCTGTTGTCCTGTCCCACTTTGCCAATTTAGTTTGTTGTTTATTGAGCACATTCTTTTTTATTGTTATTGCATAAATATCAAGGGGGAATTTCTCCATACGGAAGCACTGCAACTAGCAATCTCTACTCACTAAACTAGTGTGAAAACATAGTGATTTATTTGCAAAGCTTATTTTGGAATACTGACTTCCTAGGGGCTTCTATTTCAAGAGCAATCAATATTGAATGGAAAAATCTTTTAATGAGAGATCAATTTTTCCATTCAATGTAAGGCTCTCCGGGCAATCAAATGCTAGCTCACCATATGTATTATTTCATAATAAAGCTACAGTTCCCTACTGACAGTCATGTCATACAAAGTTAAAAAATTGTCACACATTTAATCCCCACTATATCTGGAATTATTTACCCTCCTCTATTCCTGCATGTATTTGTAATCCGCATACTGCATAGAAGGGTCATCTTCCAATTTCTTCCAATGCAAAAGAAGTTTAAAGATACAGTTGAAACCAGTTCACTGCGCACAATTGTATATTAAAGAGCACAGCCGACTAAAATTATTCCTTTGCAGATTAAGTGCAGAAGTCTGTTAATCGCTAAATCCCCACTAGTGAATGACCAGAAAGCGGGATGTGGCGGGAGCTCACAGAAGTCAGTCTTTTAATGTGTTTTCCCTCGTTTCCCCAGGCTTGTCCAACATGATGTCAGACGGGGAATTTCTACGAACGAGCTGCGGCTCTCCAAACTACGCTGCCCCCGAGGTCATCTCGGGAAGGTGTTTTTATTGTTTGTTCTTTGAGCTTTTTCATTTCTAGCACTTGTCGTATCGTGTAGGTTAAACATTTCATTGAGCTGGCTTTTGCACATTGCATACCGTTCAAAGATTTTAAAATGGAGTCCACAAAGCTTGACTTGATAATGTTGTTGATAAGGGTTGATAATTAAGCTCTGTCAGTAACTGCTGATGTTCTAGCGAGCCCCTCTAGCCATCCCAGCTTTATCCTCACTTAGAGGTAGAACCCTTTTATCGTCATCATTATGTCTGTTGTGATGTGCAATATGACTCATGTAGATTATGGGTATGCACTTTGCACTTTGTTGTACATTGCTCTGGATAAGAGCGTCTGCCAAATGCCATTAATGTAATGTAATATAATGTAATGTACTGTAGGAGGAGTAATGTATGTATAGCATTTCTTGTGGCCTAGAATACATCTTTATTATCTGTAAAAGCGGACCATTAGCTCATTTCTACCCCCCATGCACGCAGGTTATACGCTGGTCCAGAGGTGGACATTTGGAGCAGTGGCGTAATCCTGTACGCCTTGCTGTGCGGGACGCTCCCCTTCGACGACGACCACGTGCCCACGCTGTTCAAGAAGATCTGCGACGGCATCTTTTACACTCCGCAGCACCTGAACCCCTCCGTGACCAGCCTCCTGAAGCGCATGCTGCAGGTGGACCCCATGAAGAGGGCCACCATCAAGGACATCCGGTGGGCTTCAGAGTCAGAAACGCACTGTTTTTAGATGCTCATTACTTTAAAAACATATGCACTTCCATTGGTTGGCTTGCCGTTTCGTGGCGGACGGCAGGTTGTAAGGCTCTTGCATGTACAGTAGCATAGGTTTTATGGGATTTCTTCTGCGACATGCTTCAAAATGGCTGCCCGTGGGGTGGATGGGAAGCTTTTGCTGACCCATGTGTGCTCTCGTGTCTGTAGGAGAAGGAAATGAAGCCTCACTGCAGCTGTGTTGCATACCCGGGAAGCTAATCTTGCTCAGTGCTCACAGAATGTAGCATGCTTTTGTTTTCGTGGCTCATTTCCTTCTACCAAGGTGAATTGTGCAAATATGTTAAAATGCTAAATTCACAGAACTCAAAACGTACAATTTTGTGTAGTTCAAATATAATGACAGCAGTATCACATTCAGCAAAATGGACAATTAAGACTTAATTCAGAATCCATTAAAATGCCACTGAAAGCTTGAATGAATTGCATTGGGCGTAATTTTCCGTGTTAATTTGCATCTGAAAATATCACCGTCGTTCTGTAACTCTCCCCTTCTGTCCCCTCAGAGAGGACGAATGGTTCCAGCAGGACCTGTCCAAGTACCTCTTCCCAGACGAGTCGTCCCACAGCTCGGCCGTGATCGACGACGAGGCCCTGAAGGAGGTGTGCGAGAAGTTTGAGTGCTCGGAAGACGAGGTCCTGACCTGCCTGTACGACCACAACCACCAGGACCCGCTGGCCGTGGCCTACCACCTCATCATCGACAACCGCCGCATCATGAACGAGGCCAAGGACTTCTACCTGGCCAGCAGCCCCCCGGAGGCCTTCCTGGACGATCACCATCAGCCCGCGGTCAAGCCCCACCCGGAGCGCGTGCCCTTCCTGGTGACCGAGGCGGCCCCCCGCCCACGCCACACGCTGGACGAGCTGAACCCCCAGAAGGCCAAGCACCCGGGCGTGCGCCGGGCCAAGTGGCACCTGGGCATCCGCAGCCAGAGCCGGCCCAACGACATCATGACCGAGGTGTGCCGGGCCATGAAGCAGCTGGGCTACGAGTGGAAGGTGAGCCTTTCCCCGCTTACAGGGACCAGGAGCACGGGCTGGTGGAGGGAGGACCACTGGGGGGTTTTCAACACCAGGTGCTGTTTGAGATGCTGTTTAGCTTTTAGGCAAATTAAACAGCAGGTACACTTCAGTGGGAGGGAGAGGCGAGCTGGGCCTGTTCTCGTCGTTATGTTGTGCTAAGCCCTGTTATGCTAAGCCATGTTATGCTAAGCCATGTTATGCTAAGCCATGTTGTGCTAAGCCATGTTGTGCTAAGCCATGTTGTGCTAAGCCATGTTATGCTAAGCCATGTTGTGCTAAACCATGTTATGCTAAACCATGTTATGCTAAACCATGTTATGCTAAGGGGCGGCACGGATGGTGCAGTGGGTAGCACTGCCGCCTCACAGCAAGGAGGTCCTGGGTTCGAATCCCCGTCGGCCGGGGCCTCTCTGTGCGGAGTTTGCATGTTCTCCCCGTGTCTGCGTGGGTTTCCTCCGGGTACTCCGGTTTCCTCCCACAGTCCAAAGACATGCAGGTTAGGCCGATTGGAGAGTCTAAATTGCCCGTAGGCATGAGTGTGTGAGTGAATGGTGCGTGTGCCCTGCGATGGACTGGCGACCTGTCCAGGGTGTATTCCTGCCTTTCGCCCAATGTATGCTGGGATAGGCTCCAGCCCCCCTGCGACCCTGATCGGGATAAGCGGGTTCAGATAATGGATGGATGGATGGATGTTATGCTAAGCCATGTTATGCTAAGCCATGTTGTGCTAAGCCATGTTGTTACCGGACTGGGAGATTTTTTTTTGCTGTCTCAAACACAGGACTGGGGGTGGTTTATTTGCTATGGAAATGAATGAATGTCGTTTGTGCTCTCTGTATTGCTCAGGTTGTGAATCCGTATTATTTGCGTGTGCGGAGGAAGAATCCAGTGACAGGGCTTCTGGCCAAGCTGAGCCTGCAGCTCTACCAGGTTGACAGCAGGACTTATCTTCTGGACTTTCGTAGCATTGATGGTATGTTGAAATGGGAACAACGGCTCACTGAAAATCATGATCCATATCCATAAAAGCACGCAGACCTGGTCAAGAGATACAGCTGTGTTTCAGACCACAGAAGAGAATGGCCAGACTGGTCAAAGCTGACAGGAAGGTGACAGTAAAGCAAATAACCACACATTACAACAGTGGTATGCAGAAGATCATCTCTGAACACATAACGCAGCAAACCTATAAGTGGATAGGCTACAGCAGCAGTAAATACCCAATAAAGTGTTCAGTGAGTGTATATAGGCTGAAAGACACTAATGAAATGAATACATACGGTATTAACACAAAGTGTGTATGGTAGTTTAGCCCACTTGTCTGCACATTCAGCACTGTCTTAGTGTCAGTTTAGTGCGGTTTCTGATGCCAGTGTTGTGTTCACCTCGCGTTTCAGATGAAACGTTGGAGTCAAAGTCGGGCACCGCCACCCCTAACCGCTCAGGCTCGTTCGGGAGCCACCGAGCGACCCCCAAGACGGAGGCCGTGGGAGAGGAAGCCAAGGCCGACGCCCCGGCCAAGGGTTCGGACGGCTCGCTGGCCTCCTCCCTGACCTCCTCCGTGGATTCGGCCAGCGGGGACGCCGTCACCAGGGGGGGGAGCCACGCCATCGAGTTCTTCGAGATGTGCGCCAACCTCATCAAAATGCTCGCCCGATAACCTTTCGGCGCCAGCCTTCTTTTCCCGCTGCGTTTCCATAGCAATAAGAGCGCGAGCGTTTCCCCCCCCCAGCTTGGCGTGTCCTGTTGCGGGCGGAGTCGCTGTTGCGGGCGCTGATGGGGTTTTCGCCCTCCGTAACTGAGGGGACTCAGGGTGGGAATGTTATCGAAATAACTGCCAAGCCACTTTATAATCACAACAAGCATTTTTTCTGCCATTGTCACCGTGGTTTAAAAAAATAAGAAAATGTGTAGAACACATTCACATTATGTATCCCAGCTTTTTTTTGTCACATTCCTTCATATTTAAGAAAATGGCAAGATATGCCCATATAACAATATATAACTCCCGATCCAAACACGCTTATCCAAGTCACAGTGCAGGTGTTGTATAATGAGCAGCACAAACTAAAGGAAATTCAAATGGGACCATTTTTGTCAAGGGGGTATGATAGTTACTGTATTTATACAGATGATTTTTATCCCAGTTTTATATGTAAATAATAATAAAAAACTAGATCTATTTAACCAAACTTTATGTGGGGATTTTAGATTTTATTAAAAAATAATTTATTATGTGTGTAGACTTTGATTGTACCTTTTTTGCAGTTTCATGGCATACGATTTCATTCTGTTGAATTTGCACTTCGTTTTCGTTAAACCCTGTGAGTTGTACTGTATGTACGTTTATTCCTGCAGTTGTGACTGTACAAGTGTGATGCAGAGTTGATCATTAATGGTCAGTTACGTGAGTGTAACTGGTCAACACACTGTTTTTATTCTCTTTTTTTCATGAGAAAATGAAGCAACTTACATGAGGCAGACCTGGTTGTGGAACGTGTTTATCGTCAGTTTGGGACCATTCAGCTTGACTGACTTGCCGAAAGAACAGAGATTTACATGTAAGGGTGGATTTCATTTGATGAAATTAAAAATCCTGAAAGTAAGTAAGGATTGGGAAGCCATACTGCCTTTTTGTTGTTAAATTTGTGCAATTTTTTAAATTTGGTTTATTGTCCATAGAATAACCTCTTTATTCCCAACTCTTGTTATTGAGGAATAGGCACTGGTTTAGACAAAAATTAGATTTAAATAAATTTTTACATGATTAACCAAATCACTAAAGCCCTTAGAATATCATATCCCTTCATTCTTAACCTTTTATTGAATTTTCATGAAACTTCACATCATTTTAAATGATGAAGTTAAGAAATTAAAATGAATAAAATGATGAATTGGTGTTCGGTAATTTTAATGCATGTACTGTACATACGATTATGACAATATGGAGGGTTCTTTAAAGTTCTCTGTTTATTATTGCATGTCAAACTGTCATCTGTGCCAGTATGTGCATTTTAATTGCAGTGTCTCCTTTTGGAGAGATAAATTAGGCTGTTACATTAAGTTCACTCTGCTCACCCTGTATAGCACATGCTTCCATTATTCATTCCTTGGGCAGATATTACTGTACAATTCACCAAACGCAGTCTGCATTTCTTGTAGAACCTAAAGAATGTTCTCTGTTAAATGTATTTGATTTATAATATACTTAACTATACATTTTTTTAACCGCTGATTGGGCTATAGAATCTGAATGGTAGCATTTTTGTGTAGCTTTCCAAGGGGAAGCCTTTGGTTTGTCAAGGGAAAAAAAGCGTTTTGATTGTTTTGATATTCCCAAACTTAGCCTAAGATAAGTTTTTAGAACATTTTATTGCGTTACGTATGCATACTTTGATTTTTAGAAATTATACTACTTTCACTTTTTATAACATGTTTTCTAATGAGCTTGGCTGGAAAATATAGGCAAGGAGGATTTTCACTGATTATTTGTTTAAACTGGACTGTATGTGTGACGCAGCAGAATAGCACTTGATATGATGGTTGTGGGTTTGAATCACACTTGGGGAAACTGCTTTCCCCCAACTGTTTCCCTCCAGGGAGTTGCTCGATTGCTTGAGTGCAGTTGAATCAATGGGAAAAGGAATGTGTTTGAAATTGTAAGCACTAAAATGTAGGTAAAGGGGAAAAGTATGGTATATCTGTACTTTTTCAGTGTCTTAATGTGCCTACACAGAACTGCCTAATAAACACATCGTACCAAACGTCTCTGAATCTTGTCATTCTTTTAAAGCATGACAGTTGGTTGCAGTTGTTTACAAACTTGGTTTTTATGCCAAAACTTGTAATGCAATCAATTTAATTGTTTATGGCATTCGTTCAGCAGGTAAGAGCAGACATCTGGCAGTTGGAGAGCTGCTGGTTCAATCCCGCCCTGGCTGTATCGAAGTGTCCCTGAGCAAGACACCTAACCCCCAATTGCTCTTGACAAGGTGGTTGGTGCCTTGCATCGTAGCCAATTGCCATTGTTGTGTGAGTGTGTGTGTGTGTGAATGGGTGAATGAGAAGCATTAATTGTACAGTGCTTTGGATAAATGCCCTGAATAAATGCAGACCATTTACCATTGATGTAAATATATTTGGTTGGTTGGCTAGATATGATCATGAGTGTGTGAGCTGGGACAGTAAATGGAAGATATTTGAACAGTGAGGGAAACGGTAGTGAAATGAAGAAGATGGATTTGATAAGGTAGCTGATGTACGCTTCACGCATAAGAATGTACGTATGTCGTGTGATCATTACCCAGTTACAGAGAGTTAAACTATTTCCTAATAATTGCATATCTAAGGGCTTTTTTCCTTTGAATTATAGAGAAATTTGCTGACGCCTCATACCTTAGTGTGTTCACATGAATTATGCTGCTTTCCTTCATGAGGACACAAATGCTGTGGACTTGTGTTTCCAGGAGGGGGCGACATTGCAGTTCATATTTTCAAGTCTGCATGGAGTAGCAAAGAAACATGTGGAATGCTTGTATTCAGTTAAAGCTGACAACAAATAAGCTGAAAGCATTGTTTTGAGGGTAGGTCTCTGAACTATTTTATTTGAGTATGTGTAGCGGCTGGCTACAGGATTGTGCAAATCGAAGGGGAGAGTCCAATAATTGTTTTTGTTCAGTAGCTGTCATTTTCACAGCATGAAACGAGTTTATCCACAGTATAGTGTGCATTTAATGTAAATTCTATACACTGAGTACATTCAGTCACTGTAGACTGTAGATTTAAAAACGAACCTGCCTATTTCTTTTTAATGCAAACTATGAACGTGTTTTTGTTTTTGCTTATGAACAGAAAATCTTGCCAGGTGGTCTTGACTGTAATGACTGCCATAAATGAATTATTCTGCTTTAATAGTCATTGTTATCACACTGACTTGGACAAAACATTTATTTACATAAAAGTACTTTCTTGTATTTTACAAACTACCTTTCTAACAAATTACGACATGAAATCCTTGTTTATCTTATTCTACCTTTAAAAAGTTTGCAATATATACAAATACTGTGTATGCATGTATGTATATATCTGAAAGGGGGGCTCGTTACCCTGCCAAAACTATGTAGCAAAAGCATATGAATATGAAAATATGTTTGACAAATAACATGACTGTTGTACATACAGTACACAAGCACAGAGAGAGACACTAATGAACTGATTTAATAATTTAAGTTCCCCTTGAGTCATTTCTCAATCTCCAATTCTACCGTGTTGTACATGATAGTAAGTGCTAATGACAGGGACAAGCCACAGTAACAGAAATGAGTCATTGTGTCTTTTCTGACCAGTATGGATGTTTTCCAGTGTGCCATTAAAAACACTTATACCTGCCAATAAGCTCATTGCCATTTCAAAATATTAGGATTTTCCTTGACAAACTTTATATGACTCATAATTAATGTTTGTAGTGAATGGATAGAAATATGGACAGAAATGACTGAGCAGGGGGAAAATCTGACTGGAAAAGAGTGCATTTCTTCTTCTCAGCCAATATTTTAAATGGCAAAATCTTTAACTACTTTTTCCATGGTTTCGTCTGGAATACAGTCTATCTATGGTGTATTCAACTGGACCATTGATTGCAGAATAGTTCACCATGTATAGTGCTCCAGAATTATTGGCACCCTTATATGCACAAAAATACTGTAAACTAAAAAAAGAATACAATTATAGACATAAGTTTTAAGGGCGGCACAGATAGTGCAGTGGGTAGCACCGCTGCCTCACAGCAAGGAGGTCCTCTCTGTGTGGAGTTTGCATGTTCTCCCCGTGTCTGTGTGGGTTTCCTCCGGGTACTCCAGTCCAAAGACATGCAGGTTAGGCTGATAGGAGAGTCTAAATTGCCTGTGAGTATGAGTGTGTGAGTGAATGGTGTGTGTGCCCTGTGATGGACTGGTGACCTGTCCAGGGTGTATTCCTGCCTTTCACCCAATGTAACCCTGTTCAGGATGGATGGATGGACATAAGCTTTAGGTTCCATCAAGTGTTAAGTTGTATGCTTTATCAATGATACAATGGAATCAACCAAAGCCATTTTTAAGTTGGTATGGAGGAGCCAATTTATAGCTCTTTTTGAGACTTAGTGATCCCAAGATGCCACCAATCTCTGCAGTTCTTAAACCATGATCTTTATGGCCATAACGTCCACTTGCATCCTCTTCCTGGCATGTTTGCAACCATCCATACATTTAGAATTTTTTATTATTGCCCTTACATGTATGCATTTCTTTGTACTCGATTACCAAACTTGTGACAATACACTACCATCAGTCTCTTCTGAATAGACAATTCTCTGCCTTTTCCCATGCTTATGGTTGACAAATGGATGCTTGCCTAATTTTTATACTCTAGCAAAATAGTGATGGAATGATACAGTATAGTTCTTATTTACTGAGATTAACCAAATCTGATAGTAGATGGAAAACATATGACTTCAATTTAGTGGGCCTGATAATATAAGTTTTACATGTTTACAGCAAGCTGGAAAAAATACCTTTATAAACAATACATTTTACTATTTATGTATTTGAAATTTCCTTCTTTCCTAATGGTCACCAAAAGCATAATCACTGGAAATATTTTACTTTATATATTTTATATTTTAATGATAATATTGTATATAATATTTTACCACTGGAAATGTTTACAGCATTTAGCCTACATTGTGAAATAGTTATTTCCGGGTGTGCTTTGTAGAAAGGAAAGAAAATAAAAGCGGTTAGGAAGGGCAACAAATAGCCTTAACATGATCGTGCATTTCCCCCACAATTGACATGCCACAATGATGGAACAACAATATCCTGTCTTTGTGCACCGGCATCATGGCGGAGACAGAAACACAGATCGGGTCTCCAAAACGGAACGCATGGTAAACCAATGAAATTCGATCAGTCTGCACAGCTTTGACTAATGCCAAGGGGAAAAAATGTACAGCGCCAGACGCACGGATGCGTGGGGGTAATTTAAAGATCTTTACCCAGTATAATTGCACGACTGACTGGGGTCAAAGAAAGCAATCATTTCTGGGCACCGCCTGTCTACTGACACCAGGCCGTACCTCCCCCCATTTTTGTTTTCAAGAGGACATGCAGAGCCTTCAGATTTTCCCCTCAAACATCCTGCTCATGTATTTGCTGTATAAATAATGGCTCCTGTGTGATTTAACCATGTGGTCATCTGAAGAAATGTCATTAAAGTGTCACTACAATGGGCTGGTGCATTTGTGCCCTGGCATTCATTTATTACAATGCAATCTACTCCTATCAAAATCTTGAGCAAGACACAAAAGATTAATTGTAAATATAGATTGTATATTTTATGTATTAATTCTATATTATAGCGGTGCTGACCTCATTCAGATGGAGCTACAGCATCATGTTGTCAACATTGTTGGCTTAAGTCTGATTCACATTTGCTGGCGGAGGGTCCATACGGAGCAAAAATGGAGACCAGTAACCATACGATTGTCAAAGAAGGCTATTTTATTGTCTCTGCAGCATGCTGCTGCTGTCCGGAACAATCTGAAATGATTGTAACTATGAGGGCAACCCCTCCATACGGAGGCTTTAGAAACCATAACTGACTCCCACAGCAAGTTTGGTCTGGACCAGTCACGGCTGGCATAACTCACATCCATTGCTGTGCCTTGTACAGCTAGCTGATCACTGTACTCCAAGCCCACTTTATGATGATAAACCATTTCTGTTGTTTTACATTGGCCTAGCAAATTAATCACTACAACAAATCATTAGTGATGACCATTTATACTGATGAATTTATACTCCCACACGCCTGTACTAAGCTGGGGTCCCCGCATACAAATCCAAATGTTTCAGAAATGCAGGTTTTTGTTATTTAATTGGTCCATCCACCCATAATATTGTCAAATTTCGTAATTTATATCTTAATAATTTTCTGGATTTGTCCCAAATTTTGGGAAAAAACAGACTGACTGAGGTAGGCCTATTTTGCAACAGGAAAGGACAACTCACTTTCTCACTTTCTCTAAAGAGCTAGTTTCCAAAATTTCCAAAAACATAAACACGAGGTATAGGTGAGGATTTCAGATTTTTTCCCCGGACGTTCAGGGACATGACATTGTAGCCTGGGGTCTGGAGCGTAGTGGTTAAGGTAAAGGACTGGGACACGCAAGGTCGGTGGTTTAATCCCTGGTGTAGCCACAATAAGATTCGCACAGCTGCTGGGCCTTTGAGCAACCCTGGATTGCATCTGGATAAGATAGTCTGCCAAATGCCATTAAATGTAATCTAATGTAAATACCCTCAAATTAAAGGTAACAGTACACACATTAACCTCATATTCAAAGTTCAATGTCAAATAAAATGTCAAATGTGCTGGAGTACAGAGCCAAAATAACAGAAATTGTACCACTGTCCAAATACTTACACACCTTGCACTGTATGTCAAGGTGTGGTGAGAAATGCAGAACAGAATATTTCATTGCCAGATCCTTTCACCATGCTTAATTTCCTGTTGCATGTTTGCCCAATGGCTGCCTATCACAGTTCTGTTTCATGTGTTATCTGTGTGGTAGTTGCGTCTGAAACGGCATTGATCAATCTTCCAGAGCTTATCTCCGCTTACGTGCCATGTAGGTGGAGTAGGTCCGACTGCAGACTGAACACCCACATTGTTCTGCAGAGGCACACAATTCATTTGAAAACCTTATTATTTTCTCCCTGTATAAGTGGAGTAAATGTGGTCAGTGTTACCATATAATTTTAATTACGCATTAGATGCATAATTCCAAAATGATTCCAGTCCTATTTTAGTTGCTCCTTACCTGTTTCATGCAAGTGCTCTCCTACTGTTTCAGAAGTGTCATCCTAAAATCTGAAAAATAAATGCTACATTTTGTATTTAAAACAGTTAAATACAGTGCAATACAGTGATATCAGGTGTTGTATGCATGAACATATTTATTCGCAATTATAAACATAAATATCAGTATTACTTAAGCAGTGCAAGCTGTTCACTCCCAAGGGTCCTTGTGGCAATGTTGATACAGGGAGTCATGCCACAATTTCTTTGAGTTCAGCACTTTCAGGTTGCCTTCACTGAAACAGTTATAAAATGAAAATAAGATTAACGATTATTGTTTGAAGAATATGGTAATATACACACATAACATCTGGCATCATAATAAGCTGCTCTGTAGTTACTTGAAGTGTGTCTTCTAGCTTTAGACCACATGGAATGCCCCAATGCCAAGCAGGTCAAAAGAAAACCAATTGAAAACATGAACTATGAAATAATATAAAAACTAATATACAACATTCACTTTAAATGGCTACTGAAATAGCTGTTGATTTTTATCTTCAGAAATGTGAAATACTTTAAAGAAAACAAATCAAGTTTGTTTTAACAGAAGATGGCATACAGCAGACATGATTGAGGAAGGAAAGTCTTAAGTGCTTTTTAGTCGGTGTTGGAAGAAAGTGAGTGATAATTCAATTTTGACAGATATGGGTTCATTCCATCACAATGGAGTTTTGGTATGTGCCACCGTAAAGGGTAAGAGTAGCCAGCAGTGGAGGTTTCCAGCAGTGCAGAAGTGTAGGGTCAGATGATGGATGTGCAACCCCTTTTAGCCCAGCCAGCTACTTTAGTGTTAGGATCAAAATGTGATGTGAGCAGAGGCAAGAACAAGCTTGCTGCTTTACTTTGGGGGATTGAAGGCTAATCTTTCCAGGGCATTCTGAATCATTTTACGTGGTCGTGCAGCATGGATAAGTCCGCCAAATTCAGCAGTTCAGCCATCCAAGCAGGAGGGTTTTAGGGACTAAACACGGAACAGGGTAGAGAAGGTGCCGTCAAAGAAAACCTATAAGCCTAGATCATCAAAGCACTCTTTGAAATTGAGAACTTGAAGGTAAAATTCATGTTCTTTGTGGAAACTGAGAGATCTTGGCGAAATGAGGAACTAGTTAGCAAGTTGAATGAGACTTCTTTGGAAATAATCTTATCATTATTTTCACATATTCACTTGCACACTATTTCCACATGAGCTGATAGATTTTTTGCAAGACCATAGTTTTTTACATTTCATCATGTTTGGGCAACCAGTTAAGACAACACTGAGAAAAAAATGTGCGGCCTTGCGTTTGTCAGGTGTAGAGCTAAATCAATCACAAAAAAACATGTTTAAGTTAAATGTTTGCATTTTCTGAAAGCCTCAAAAGACAGGAAATTAAATTGATCAGTCCTAACGCTAACATCAGCCTGCTTCCCATCAAGGTATCAGCACAGATCTCTGCATATGTTGCTATGTGCAATGTTTACTCTGGGTCAAACAATATGTGCTCACCACTGAGCCGATTGTTTGCGATTCAAACCACTCAATGACCTCATAATCTTAGAGTAGGGTAATGTAAAGTGTATTGGCATATTAAAGTTAGAGGCAATATATGTACTCTTTCAACATAGCTTGCCCACAAAAATTTTTGCTAGTGTGAATAATTGATAGTGTCACCTACAAACCACTTTGATTCTCACTGTAGGAATAAGTTATAATGTTGTATTTAATACATACAATTTATGTTATCTGGTGAATTTATCAAAATAATAATATGCTGCCATGTTAATTCTATGCATATAATTATGTATAAATAAGTCTTGTTCTGCACAAATTGAATATAAACTACAGGATTGTAGCATGTTGTCAAAGATACCTTAATAGAGAGCAGGTTGATGTTAGTGCTAGGGCTGATCAATTTAATATCCTGTCTTTTGAGGCTTTCAGCAAAACATTTGACTTAAAATATAGTTTAATCATGCATAATTAAGCATGATTTAAAAGTATAGCTAGCATCATTGTTTTCCATTTCAACAATAATTCTGCTGTCTGAAACATATTTCTAGAGTCAAATCTTAGATGCCATTTTTCTGCCATCAACACGGTATTTGCATATTATCTTGCTAGCGATATTGCATGTTCTCTCATTGTTATGTCTAATGAGAAATATCATAGATCAGCCAGTCAGGGAGCTAGCAAGGTAGATTGTAGTAGACCTGCAAAATTACATTGAGATTTCAAAGTTTTGAAACAGGTGAGATATTGAGGTTCAAAATCTGCTGCTTTGAATGGAAGTGCCAACCAACGCAAACATGAAGTGAGCTATAATTTATTGAAGCAAATGTTTCTGGATGCCCTGTGTGAAGAGTCAGATATGTTAAGTTTATGAGTTGGTTGTATGCATATCTTGTTACCTTGTTATGACAACCACTAGAATTCCTCTTGACAATGCACACTGCACACCATTACGCAGTCAGACATCATACTTCTGATCAGAGGATTCTTCCAAAGGAATGAAAACCTGCGAAAAGAAAGAGGAAGTTGCCTGACCTAGAATTCATGGCCTTCTGTTAATGAAGATGATTGACATATCATTTATGAAACATCTTTCACCGCCGCCCACTGCATTGCTGCTTTGCAATTCTGCAAGCCCGGACACAGTCCCTAGGAGGAAATGCTTTTTTTCAGGAAATGGGTGCCGACTCCATTTGAATCATCCTTGAGTATTGTTTGAATTTAGTTGACATAATGCCAAGTAGGTTAACTGGAAAACAGCAATATTCACTGGGTTTAGTTGGATAGTCAACATATCTGACCACCCAACTAAAGCCAGTTTCACTGATAAGATGTTAGACAGTTAGACTGATAAGATGGCAATTCAATTCTAAATTCAGTAGGAATAAGAGGCCCATAGGTAAAACTTCAGAAAGATTTCCATTTAAAAGTATAATAACATAATTCTACAAACAATTGATTGACAGATATGAATCTCCCATGCTGTAAATAAAACAAGGTGGAGTGGAATGGTGTAATGTTTTCAATTTTCAATGACAAACAGTATTACTTTCCTTTGGTGGATTAAATCAATTCGGTGTGTAACTGCAGAATTGTAATTACACATTACCAAAATTATTCTGGTCCTATTTCAGTTGTTCCTCACCTCTGTTTGATACAGCCAGCCACTGAAAGGCAATTTTAAAGTTGACAGGTGCTGTCAACCAAAGCTCCAATAAGTGACTATGATTGAATGGAAAACCATCCCTTCACAGTTGAATGATCTGTTTAAGCAGTCAAGATCTGTCCTCAACTTATTTCTACCTTTAAAGCTTTCAATAGAATGCTGAGTTCAAATCCACAAAATAGATACCACCCATCATTAAAGGATTAGTGCTGGATATTCTAATATATTGCTTATATGTAAGTTTGGCTCTTCGAAGACGTGGTATGTTGGAAAGAAGCAATAAAACAGGCCAATGAAAAAGCTACTCTTTTTATCACTTTTTTTATACACTACCCTGTTTTTAAATTACCCAATATTCAGTCAAATACGCTTTGAAGACAAATGCAATTCCGTCAAACAATACTTTCTTAGAATCAATCACCCCAACCATCCAAGAAAATGGTTGCCTGAAATTGTGATGATTGTAAAAATATGCAATTCCCACAGAAAAAAACAAAACAAAAAAAACACCATACACCATACTAAAAGAAAAAAGTTTAATTGAAGTAGTTGTAGCCACTAACATTTGGCCGTTATGATTTGAGAAATTTATTTTTACAATGACTAGGAAAGAAACACACAAGTAAGTAAAAAATATTTTTCATAACAATAGAATCAAAAAAAATGTTTTGGGCTAGAGTACAGAGCAAAGAGTTATAGAGTATTCAATCCAGTTACAGTCTCCATTGCCCCATTTTAGGGATGTAAAATATGGGACACATTTTTTGGGGGTTTTTGAAACGCATATAGGACTCAAAGCCACAAATACAATTTGACCTACTGTGACCTTTGTGAACAGAGGCTCTGCTCATTAGTATCCTGAGGTTGTGCTTTTGGAATTCATGACTGGACCAGAAAACGAGTGATGGAGTGTATATTCATGCAGAAGGCTTTCGATCAACAACTTGTCTAAACCAATCAAAATGCTCTCCACAGCAAAACAGAAAATCATTTTACATTACATTACATTATTGGCATTTGGCAGACGCTCTTATCCAGAGCGACGTACAACAAAGTGCATACCCATAACCAGGGATAAGTTCGCTGAAAGACCCTAGAGGGAAGTACAATTTCAATTTCAACCTGTACAGCAAAGATAAGGACGAGGGCCCTTTTTTATTTTTATTTTTTATTTTTTTGAGAACAAAGAAACAAACAAACAGAGCAAAAGTGACCAAAGTTAACTATCCAAACACTGCTTACCTAGCCAACTAAGAATACCGATACACAAAGCAAGTCACAGAGACAACAATTAAGGTTCACAGGGAGGGGTGGGGAGAGGTGCTGCTTGAAGAGGTGTGTCTTCAGCTTGCGCTTGAAGGTGGGGAGAGATTCTATAGTTCTGACCTCAACGGGGAGTTCGTTCCACCACCGTGGAGCCAGAACAGACAGTAGTCGTGAGCGTGATGTGGAGGTTCGGAGAGGGGGAGGTGCCAAGCGGCCTGTGGAGGCTGAACGAAGAGGTCTGGCAGGGGTGTAGGGTCTGATGATTTTTTGTAGATAAGCTGGGGAAGACCCTTTAACTGCTTGGAAGGCTAGCACCAATCTTTTGAATTTGATGCGAGCCATGACAGGCAGCCAGTGGAGGGAAGTAAGCAGGGGGGTGACGTGTGAGTATTTGGGAAGGTTGAAGACCAGGCGAGCTGCTGCATTCTGGATGAGTTGGAGGGGTCTGATGGCAGACGCTGGGAGGCCAGCCAAGAGGGAATTGCAGTAGTCCAGGCGGGACAGAACCATCGCTTGGACCAGGAGCTGGGTCGAGTAGGGGGTGAGAAAGGGGCGGATTCTCCGTATGTTGTATAGGAAGAACCTGCATGACCGGGTCACCGCCACAATGTTCTCGGAGAGGGACAGTCTGCTGTCCATCACCACACCGAGGTTCCTTGCACTGGGTGACGGCGTGAGTGTGGTATCCCCGAGGGAAATGGAGAGATCCAGATGGGGAGAGGTTTTAGCAGGGATGAATATCATTTCAGTCTTGCCTGGGTTGAGCTTTAGATGGTGGTTGTCCATCCAGCTCTGGATGTCCCTCAGGCAAGCAGAGATACGGGCTGAAACCTGCGTATCAGACGGCGGGAACGAGACGAAGAGTTGGGTATCGTCCGCGTAGCAGTGGTAGGATAGCCCATGTGCAGTGATCACAGGGCCAAGGGAGCGAGTGTAAAGAGAAAAAAGAAGCGGGCCTAGGACTGAGCCCTGGGGAACTCCTGTGGCGAGGGGCCGAGGTGTCAATACCGAACCAGCCCAGGCAACCTGGAAGGAGCGACCAGAGAGGTAGGACTCAATCCAGTCCAGGGCTGTGCCACAGATGCCCGTTGCTGACAGGGCAGACAGGAGGATGGAGTGATCCACAGTGTCGAAGGCAGCAGAGAGATCTAGGAGAATGAGGACAGAGGAGAGGGAGGCTGCTCGTGCGGCATGGAGTGACTCACTGACGGAGAGGAGCGCAGTCTCTGTCGAGTGGCCCGATCTGAAGCCAGACTGATGGGGGTCTAGCAGGTTGTTGTTAGAAAAGAAAGAAGAAAGTTGAGTAGAAGCGGCTCGTTCTATGGTTTTAGAAAGGAATGGAAGAAGAGATACCGGGCGGTAGTTCAGGATGATGGAGGGATCCAGAGTAGGCTTTTTTAGCAGCAGAGTGATGTGGGCCCTCTTGGAGGATGCCGGAAAACAGCCGGAAGACAGGGAGGAGTTGACAAGGGTTGGTTGAAATCAATGGTTGAAATCAATGAGCCAGACAGTGTACAAAAGCTCTGTCCTGCATTGGTTGCATAAAGCTTTATTTTGCCATTATTATTATTATTATAACAATAACCTATACAGTTGCTGCTATCACTAGGATTGCAGACTCATGGGGTACTCTACAGCCTTCAGTGCACCACCCAAACAGCTTTTGCATCAGATTATAGTTTTTCTTGCATTATCATGAAGCTAGTTACAAAATGCCATTTTCACCCCTGTACACGCCTGCCAAAAATCTATAGACGGTTCAGGGGTGTTCTACGAGCAAAACAGGTCTTAGATCTTGTAGTACCTGTCTCAATTATATAAACGTCAAACATTCAACCGATATCCTTTCTCGTTGTGCAATACTTTCCACAATCATTTAGATAGATTCCAGGCTCCACCTGGAATCAAAACACAGTGCCTGCACCAAAGTAAACAATGTGGAAGTTCATATCAATGCAGTTGAAATTGAAGGTTTTTCCAGCTTTAAAGGAACTGAAGATGTGGCCCGTGCTTAAATGGGGCACACTCACGACCATTAGCCTGTAACTGTATGTTTTTTGGTCTATGAAATCCCAATACCTGTTTCATCAATGTTACCATTCACTAGTTTGACGAAGGTAAGCACACATCAAAGCCATATTTCAACATGCTTGAAAATGCATACATTTTTATGGGGAGAGCGAAAGTACCTCAGACTTGCATAATTGTTTCCGTTCTACTGAAAATGAACCCCCCCCCTCCACCCAAGTACCTTACTCAGCTCTATAATGGCACTGTTCCACCTAGAAGAATAAACGTGCAATCTTTCACTCTCTATCCATCTGCACATCCCTTTCGTTACGTCACACCATGAATAAAAAGTAGATTTACTCGCTGAACTTATAAGCCGATTGGTTTTTTGTGCCATCATCATTGTGCCATGAACATGAGTCATACGTTTGGATTTATTCGTTAAGATTTAATTCCTTACCTGCTGTCGTAAGTGCTTGTTCAGGACACCTAGGCCCTGAGGCCTAATAGGATCCTAGAAATGTACTGTACTAGGGGCAGGCCTGAACCTGCAGGAGTGTGAAACTACTGTAACTTTTCAACTGATTCCTGAAGCCTGAGCACCAACCTGTAACTACTGACTATGAATTAGCCCTGAAAACGGACAAATTAGCTCTGAAAACTGACAAATCAGCTCTGAAAACTGACCTTTCTACGACTAAGACTTAAAAAGTAATTCTTATACTGGAGAAACCTGAATGTCTGTCTGCATATGGGCCATACCCTGGTGAAAAAAACTGCTCAAGCTACGTTTTGAACAGGCGGTAGCCGGTTGACCAGTTCAGACCAGCTCCATACTCAACATGGTTTAGCTGATTGACCAGTTCAGACCAGCTCCATGCTCAACATGGTTTGACCAGCTCAAGCTACATTTTGAAATAGCTGGTGGCTGGTCATTTCAAGCTGTTCTTAGTTGGCTTTTACAGCAAGGTAGTTAAGTATCCATAGGTGTATCCATTGTATTTAATTCATTGAGCTATCGTTATGCAGTTTGAATTACAACAGATAAGATAAGAGCCTGTTCTTAACACTCACTATTAAATGCAGGACAAATATAGTTTTTACAGTCTAGTGATAACCAAAATTGACTCTCCAAACAGAAACTTTTTAAAGTTTAAATTGAGGACAAATGCTGGTTAAATCCAGGCCAGTGTCCTGTGTGTTATTCAGACACACAGGTCTCTACCCGTATCTCCGCCAGCCTGAGAGACATCCAGTGCTGGATGGGCAACCACCATCTAAAGCTCAACCCAGGTAAGACGGAGGTAATCTTCATCCCTGCTTTAACCTCTCCCTTCTCTGATTTCTCCATCTCACTAGGGGATACCACAGTGACCTCATCCCCTAGTGCAAGAAACCTTGGAGTGGTGATGGACAACAGGCTATCCTTCTCCGAGAACATCGCTACGGTGACCGGGGCGTGCAGGTTCTTCCTGTACAACATCCGGAGAATCCGACCCTTTCTCACCACCTACTCCACTCAGCTCCTTGTTCAAGCAATGGTCCTGTCCCGCCTGGACTATTGCAATTCTCTGCTGGCTGGCCTTCCAGCATCTGCCATCAGACCCCTACAACTCATCCAGAATGCTGCCGCCCATCTGGTATTCAATGTTCCCAGACATTCACGTCACCCCCCTGCTCAGCGACCTCCACTGGCTGCCTGTTATGGCTCGCATTCCAGGCAGTTAAAGGATCAGCCCCTGTGCATATTCAATCCCTTATCAAGACCTATACACCAACAAGACCCCTCCGTTCTGCCACTTCGTGCCGTCTGGCGCCTCCCCCTCGCCACACCTGCACTTCACGCTCACGACTGCTGTCTGTCCTGGTCCCACGGTGGTGGAATGACCTCCCGGTGGATGTCAGAACGGCAGAGTCTCTGACCTCCTTCAAGCACAGACTGAAGACCCATCTCTTCAGGCTACACCTTTCCCTCCCCAACTCACCACCATGATTAGCCTTAGACTGTAATGGCACTTATGTATAGATATTGTTACTTGTATAGGTATTGTTGTTTTTATTGGCTGTTGTATTGTTGTATTCTAGCTGCCAACTGTGGTATGCTAGTTTGAAAGTTGATTGTACTCTTCAAGGGTTCTGATTTTCTGTATGTTTACACTAGGACTCGGAACTGTACTGTCCTCTCAGGTCCTCTTTGCACTTGTTCTTGTGTTTGATTTGCACTTTGTTGTACGTCGCGCTGGATAAGAGCATCTGCTAAATGCCATGTAATGTAATGTAATGTAATTTTACATCCTTCTTCCTACTATACAGTTTTGTGACCATTGGAAATTATAAACTGACCTGCAAAAGAGTATATGCTAATACTGCAACAATATGGGGATCTGTCTCTCCCTCTAAATTCACCAATGAGTGTATCTGTGATATTGAAACATTGTGTTATCAGCTAATAACTGAGGATCTTATTCCATTACAAATGTCCCCAAATGCAACAATTGCTTTGATGTGAGTGGCGGCCATAATGAGTTTTGCACCACAACTAAGCTGAAAATAGCTTCTTTTGTGTTTGTGTAAATAGATCTTCAGAGCCCTTTATGAATTCATCTGTATTTAATTTTTTCATTATACGATACAATGGTCATGATTCGGCATGTTTGAAGACAGGGAAAGCTGATTGAAAATTCTCCACAGAGAGTGCTCTTCCTGTAAATCATGTCATGAGAAGTATTCATAGAGAAAAATAGAAGAAAATTATGGAAACTTGGAGAGCTTTGATTGCATCTTTTTCTTGGCTCAGCTTTAATTTGAAGGTCTTTCTTGCACATATGTTGCTTCTATGAGGTGACATCTGTGTTATATCTTGTGCTTCAGTGAGCTCATGTGTTACTCATTCAAGGTGCTGTTTAAATAATTATGCATTACTGCTCCTTTCTGCCACTAACATTTAGTTGGGCTACTGAAGCCAGCAGTGGATAGCTTTCCATAGCCAGGTTTCAGTCTATCAAATGTAGTCTTAATGAATCCATCTACAAAGAAGGATTACTGAGTTAGATACTTTGTGAGATAACTGCAGAAAGTAAAACCTGGAACAGTTCTTTTTACTTCAATCTATGATCCAGATTTGGGAGGGTTTAGGTTTTTACTCAATTGTCCAGTTAACTCAGTAATTCTGCTTTGTGGTTTACGCCCCAGGTTTCCTCCGACAACCCAAGAATGTGTTCGGAGATGCTTTCTGTCACCTTCCTGTCAGCTTTCTGCCTGAAGTACTGCTGCTTACTGGATGTTTTTTTTCTTTTTTTGCACCATTCTCAGCAAACTCTAGAGACTGTTGTGCATGAAAATCCCAGGAGATCAGCCGTTTCTGAGACACTCAAACCATCCTGTCTGGCACCAACAATCATTCCACAGTTAGACCACATTTCTTCCACATTCTGACATTTGGTCTGAAAAACAACTGAACCTCTTAACCACGTTTGCATGCTTTTATGCATTTAGTTGCTGCCACATGATTGGCTTATTATTATTATTTCGTTAACAAGCCGGTGCAGAGGTCTACCGAATAATGCGCTCACTGAGTATATCGTCCTGCTATATTCAGGATGAAAATTGTCATTGGGTTTCTAGCTCAATCTATCAGCACTGGCAATCCAGTATATTGATCAAACTGCAGAATAACACAACATTTATTTGGCCTTACTGTAATTGGAAGGCAGTTCTGTTGTGAGACACAGCCATAGAATCTGTCAAAAGAGCTGCATATTCCGTTACATTTTTTATTAAATACATGAACTAATCAAACTGTATATCATGTCCAAAAGCAATGAATGATCTAATGGGAACAGTATGTATTTAATTATATTGTGTGTTTGTGTAGATTTCAAGATAGTTTATATCAGAGAAATATATCAGAGAGTCTGCCAATGTTAACTTTAACTTCGGGTAAATCAAAACCATCAGTGTTAATCTTGGCTAAGTCAGACACTTTCCATTGGGTCCTCCGGCAGCTACTTAGGAGGAAACTTGATTGCTGCATAATTAAACTTTGCTCCCAAAATCCTGCTGCAGCCATACGACAAAATATGACGCCTTTCGGGGACCGCGGATCTCCGTGGCGATTTCCTGATTCGCACAGACGCCTCGGTGAGAAAGCGCGGTCCACCATGTTTCCTCTCTTTATTTTGTAAGAGTCTGTTGGGTAGAGCTGCCCTGTGCATTTCCTCCTCAGGGGCCAGTGCATTGTGTGCAATGCTGCGAGATGTGTATGACAAAATAATTTCACTGGGAAACTGTTTACTGTGCTCTCATGGTAAACGGATCTCCCCAGAGGGGGTACACTTGGTTCAGTGTGATCCCAGGCCTGCTTCAGGGACTGAGACAGTAATGGCTAAAGAATGTCTGTAAACCATCGAAGTGTGGGAGATGTGACAGAGGGCCAAAGTGGTCGCTGATGATAGATCGTATAATTTCATACGTAATTTGATTTTCTATTCTTTATTTTTTCAGTATGCTTTCAGCGGAGGAACAGCTTATGTTATGTGACACGGGTCTTCGGCACCAAAGCAACATTAAGAGCAGCTGGAGACGGGGAAGGTTGATGTTTGAAGTTGTGATGACAGTATGTTTTTGGAATGGAATTTCCTGGAAGCAGGAACAGATTACTGTACGTATACATTTCATGAGGCCTATATGGTCCTAGAAAAGTTCTAACTTATAAAGCTGGGATTTGTGGTTATTTGCAGTCGCGTGATCAAAGAAATGCAAAAACACATGCAAATCAGCTAAACTAATTTGCTTTATTCTGCTTGCTCAGAGGTTCATAAGTCTTTCATGCAGTATTTGGGGATAATACAATAATATTTGCGATGGCAAAGAAGTAGTACATGATAGCTAATAAATGCAATACTGTAAATGGTTGCAATTGTGTGTGTGTGTGTGTGGGTGTGTGTGTCTTTCAGCGCACTTATCCCTGGTTATAGGTATGTGCACCTTGCACTTTGATGTACGTTGCTCTGGATATGAGTGTCTGCCAAATGCCAATAATGTAATGTAATGTAATGTAATACATTGGCATACATTGTACAACTAGGGAAGGTGTGGCTTAATAAAATGTTATTCAAACAGTTAACGATATCACTGGAGGAGAGCACAGAGCCTTTGGGTGCTAACTGAAAGTGTGTTGGGGAATTTCACATTCTTTAATAACAATAGAAGAACAATGATTGCCAAGTCACTTCCTGCAACTATTCAATTGTGTGAAATCATGATGACAATACAGTTTTAAAAAGTAGAAAATATACTTTCTCTCAGCTCAAATGTAAAATGCCATGTTAAATTTGACAAACTGAATTAAACACAAGCTCTGTCTTTGAAGAAGAAATGCGTCATTAAAATGCTTTCGGCTTCTGTAGGATCAGCTGCCATTGACATCAGCTCAACGAGCATGTTTATTTTGTTAACAATGCTGAAGGGTAGGAAGTAGGGGTTGGGGATAGAATGTGTTCTCTCTTTCCCTGCCAGTGGTAGCACCACTCAAACAGTCCGACTACTTCATGATGATTATTTGTATACATTGACCGACTGCATCAATTTGTGTGGACTCTGTCACCATGAGTTCTGATTTCAGGGGGAAAAGCTCACAGTTCTAACAGTTCTGCTCCCATTATATGATTATTGACAGTTTGAAACAAAATAATGCAAGCTTTGTGGCCATAGTGATAAACCTCCGATCAGGTTAGATGATTAGTTGTCATATTAGGAGTGCAATTGCAGCACATGCCAGCACGGATGGTGCAATGGGTAGCACTGCCGCCTCACAGCAAGGAGGTCCTGGGTTCGAATCCCTGTCGGCCGGGGCCTCTCTATGTGGAGTTTGCATGTTCTCCTTGTGTTTGCGTGGGTTTCCTCCGGGTACTCTGGTTTCCTCCCACAGTCCAAAGACATGCAGGTTAGGCTGATTGGAGAGTCTAAATTGCCTGTGGGTAATGAGTGAGTGAATGGTGTGTGTGCCCTGTGATGGACTGGCGAGCTGTCCTTTCGCCCAATGTATGCTGGGATAGGCTCCAGCCCCCCTGCGACCCTGTTCAGGATACATGGGTTCAGATAATGGATGGATGGATGGAATTGCAGCACATATTTGTCACTCAAACTTAGTCAAATCACATTAAAATTCATGAACAGACCTCATATTTACATTACACACAAGTTTCTTCAACATATATTCACATTTACTGGCACAGAATAATATTTATCAGGGAAACCTTGTGTGGTTTGTCCTTAACTTGGAGGAACGTGGAGAAACAAATTCAAGAAAGTATTCAATTTTTTTGTTATGAAGACAAAATTGTGTTCAGCGATTGCAGAAATTGAAATAACAGAAATCTGTACATGAAAATGCTACACTTGCTTCAAAGACAAAGATCAATCCATTGTAGACCAAGTTGAATCCCAAATGCTGGACAAAGGCTGCTACTGGATGTATAGGGTATGGATCCACAACAATAATTTACTTTACCTACTGTGTACATTTATGTGTGACAGACTGTAAATGAATGATAATTGAAAACAGAATTAAACAACCCTTCTTTTCTATAGTAAAAATGTAACAGAAATCTGCACTGATAAGAACATGTTCTGTATCAGCAAGGAGAGAATAATTTAAACCAACTTTTACCTTTCTTCAGGGTTTTTTTATAATCCCAATTTCTTTCTAGTTAATAATGATCTTATTTATAAACTTCATAATGTCTTTTCCAATTTCATTGAACAGTTTCTCAATCATTATTTTACGAACCGTTTCACTGATAGTAAGAGCAAATAAAGAAACAACATGTAAAACAAATATGTATATATTCATGTTAAATGGTAAATAGTACTTTTAATTGCCCAAATAATCTAGGGATGGTTCAAACAATTCAAGAACAAAATATGGCAAATACATGAAAAAAGACATGTAAATCACAAAAATAACATTGCCTAAAGCAATTTTTACAAAAGCACTTTGTGCTTTGATTCCATCAACAGTTTAGAACTTCTCATAGAGAAGACATAAGTTAATGTAAAAGAAATTACAACACTGGAGAAAAACAATTCACAACCAAAAATGATTTTTTTAAAAAATTGTCATATGTATTTTTGCTAGAAGCAATCTCTCCAGACAATCAAACAACGAATATTTCTCTTTCATGTGCCAGAAATGTATTTTTCTTGCAACACAGAAATTTTCATTTCGGTCACATTTACTAAAACACAAAACACAAGTCCTCAATGAAAGGTTTGAAATGAAAAAGCGGTATGTGGATGTGTGCTATATTCACAGGGCAAAATTGCAGCAATGTACTGCACATATAACACAAAAGTGACAGAGCAAACGTGTAAGAAAACATTCAAATCACATTTTAGCTATTTTCGAAAAAACATAGCGACCCATCAATAAATACTGCTCTGTATAAGCCTTCAGTGTTGTCCCGTGGGACCGCCAATGCCCGTTCTTCTAAGCGTCCAGGAAGTCACCATTTAACCCAGAGCTAAATGTGTTTCTCCTGCAGGTCTGGCCCTTCGTCCGTGAAGGTCACGTGGAGAGACGGATCTTTTGGGAACGAGAGGCTGACGCTCACTCTCGACCCCAGGAAAGTCCTGCCTCCTGCATTGCACTCGTTCAGTGAGTCCGACCGTCTCAGCCCCTCGAGAGCGGGGGTTCCGGCGGATGAGTTCACCCCCGTCTGCCCCGAGCGATGTCCGTCGGGGAGTCCCTCACGTTTCTCGGGCTGGTAGAGGAACGTCTGGGAGGAGCTGGTGACCTCCCTCAGCTCCCAGGACGCCGTGGCATAGGGGGACTCGTGGGAGGCCACTGAAGAGAAGCGTGGCTCGTCCATGCAGTGGAAGTTCCCCGAGTGCTGCGGAGTCCGGCCCCCCATCTTACAGAAGAGGCACTTGATTTTCTCCAGGACCTTCAGGAGAACCTCCTTCCGCAGGAGGATGTAGATCCAGGGGTCCAGGATGGGGTTGACGGAGGCGATTCTGATGGCCTGGAGGTCAGGGTTCTTGTCGAACCTGGCCTCCACTGGAGTCCTGTACAGCTGGTTCACAAACACCTGCACCTGACGAGACAGGGACACACGGGGGAAATAAGCCCACACAAAATCGACTGTTGCACCTCAGGGAAACTCAAAACTGTGAACTGAAGTGCATAGAACCCTAGATTAAATTCAATTCAATTCAATGCATTTCGTACAGCACTTCTCGTACAGGACCTACAAAGATGCTTTACAGAGTGAGTTAAACATATCAGCCCTAAGCCCCCAATAGCATATGAGGTAAACGACTCCCTTAGGGGAGAAAAACCCTCAAACAGTCACAAGAAAAATTTCCCCGATGGGAATAAACCTCAGAATGCATGCCCATCCTCCACTGGCCTAAAGGCTTACTGTATGAGACTAAAGTCCACATGGAGTAACAGCAAGTAAGGAGCCGTGTGAATGAATAACTTACAATTTCCCCCCTTAGCAAAGGCTTAGTGAAGTCTGCCAGCCCATTAAACTTGTTTGTTGTTCTTTTCTTTCAAACATGTTTACTTTAAAGCAGGGGTGCACAACAAGGGCCGATCCTTTTCAAGATTTTGTGCCAACTTCTGGTTTTAATTATTTAATTGCCTCAATCATATCTAATCTGATGTGTACGAGTGCTGGCTACAGCTGCAGGCTGCAAATATATCCTAATGATTTTACAGTGCTGAAGTACAGGCTTGAACCAGGGTCATTTATAGAGTTGTCAGCTAATGAAAAAAAACAAGGCAATTGGTTGGAACAAAAAGCAGCACGCAGACCGGCCCTAGAGGACCGGAGTTATGCACCCCTGCATTAAAGAGGTCAATGGCAAGGTTGCATATACTCTCCCAGATGATGTAGAGTATTTGCAACTGCAAATGACAGCAACTGAACTGAAATTGGACCAAAAGGTATATCACTTTTGCAATTCCAAATGAGGTTTTTCATATACTGTACTTCAAATAGTGAGTTAAGACTCCACCTGTTTTTCATTCCAAACTACCAGGAGCAAGCTGTATCTGATAATGCAGTAAAACTGGACAAGGGGCAGACATACAGCTACACAGTGTCTGGCTTTTTGCAAACATTGGAAACTTGCTCTCAGCAGGAGAAATCGGCCATGACAATTGTATCATATCCACAAGAACACACTTTTGATGCTTTGTATGCATGATCGCACTTTGGAAGGAAACTGAGATTTTTTTTCTCCGGCTTGTCCTGAAGCTTCTATAAACTGGACCTCATTTCAGCCAATGTGCATATTAAAATACAGGAAATAATCCCATTCTGAAAGAAATCAGTACCATATGATTTTATACAACAACTGCATTATTTACTATAGATTTGGATTTGAAATAGTTCCTTCTTATATAATGAGATTTACTACAGACCAAATGAGTTGTCCCTCCATTAAGATTTCAGTAAGACATAAGATGCAGTCTACTAAATATATCGTGATTTTAACGTTTAAAAATGCTCAGTTGAATATACCTTCAATAGCAAGGCGGATCAATTACATAGGGACTATGGCATACCGATTAATAAAGACAAAGACATTAGTAAGACTTTATTTAGTCTTTTTGAATCCAAATATTCTGTTTCATGCTTTAAAACGACAATTAAAGGGTTTCAATTCAACTGTAATTAAGACGTAGACGACAAAGACAAAACAGATGAATGAAGAAAAGTGCAAACTTACCACTAGTGGTATTGAACAAATGAGGACCACGGCTGAAGTAGCGATGAGTAAAATAACCATTTGAATCTCTGCACCGGTCGTACGTCCAAAACTCCGTCTTCTTCTGAGCTCGGTAATCCTTCCTTGGCCAGTGCCAAGGGATGTCCTTCGCATAAAGCGTCTGTGCATTCTGATCAAAGCACCGCACACAAGTACATTACAAATAACAGTGGACAGGATGAGAAAGGAACTGAATCCCGCATACATGTAGGAGAATGCTGCGTGCTTATTCTCGTTACTTCTCCAGTCAATGAAACACCAAGTTTGCGGATATTGTTTCTTCACTTGGCCAAGCCCCATGCTCGGCAGGGCACAGAAAAGAATGTTTGAAATATAAATGGCAAAAAGAGTTAACCCCGCAATCTTCTGATCAATAAAATGGTTGTAGAAGTAAGCGTGATTAATAGCCATGTACCTCTCGATTGACATGGCACATATTATACTGAGACCAGCTAAGGAAAAAAACAGGAGGATGAATCCGGAAAATTCGCACAACGGGTCCCCACCTGGCCATTTTCCTTTCACATAGGTGGCGATAGTGACCGGGCTTGCAAGCAGAGTTCCCAAAAGGTCCGTCACAGCAAGTCCGCAAACCAGGGTGTAAAATGTTGTTTCTTTCTGCTCCTTTCTTGATTTGCAAAGCACGACTATGGCAATCATGTTACCAACCACCCCGAATATGAACATTATAACAGGGATAGTTGGGTCCATTGTCATGATTGGGTAAGTGCTATTAGTCATTGTTATTTTAGTATTTTACTGTATATCTTATACGTGAACAACATTGCAAGTTCCACAAAAGCTTTTATAACGACGTGTTGTTAATTCAAAAAATACTATTCCAATGTACATCCCCGTCAGTAAAAAAATTAAGTTAAACTAAAATAGAAATCAAGTACTTACGTAAGTAAAGTAACTCCTACGCAAAATGCCATTGTCTTTTTCCTATATTCGGGCTCTCTGCCCCATACTAAATGAAACGGAGGTGAATCAGTTCTGAGTTTACACTGTTCCTTTTAAACCTATTGCTTCTACCAGTTTGGTCCCGATTGCCTCATATTATTAGGGGAATAGAAGGTCCTCCTCAAAGCCTGTGTGAATCTCCACCCCTTTGGTTTTGTCAGCCAGTCATAACGCCCCTACGATGGCTGTGAACTGGTGGTTGGCTGCAGTTTTAACTGTTGAGCCGTGGACACCACAAGCATTCCTTGTAGAGAAGCTCACATTATTTCTAAGTCAATTCGTAAAAACGAACAGTCCCTACGCATTGTACAGTTGTTATGTAACAAATTCAGGCAATGTAAGAAAGGTCGACTAATTTTTGGTTGCTAATTCAATTCACTTAAATGTCTGACATTTCAATGAACACATGGTAGGCTGGATTAACCAAAAAAAGGTTTAAGATTACATGAACAAATATGACATATTTTGTTGCCAAAGGATTTATTTTTCAAAAGCACATTAATAAACAATGCAAGTAACTACATTAAGACGAGCGTCACTCGGCTGTCACATAACCTTATGGTCCAATGAGGAGGCTGCCCAGGTTGAAACTGATACCTACCTACATTACGTGAGTGTGATTTGTTAAAGTCTATGAAACCAAAGAAATCTATATGTGCTTATGTATGAGACGCTCCATTCGGACACATTAATGACATGATTAATAACTCAAACATAACAGAGGAAATCAGGAAGGGGGAAAATACTTCATGTATGTATGGATGGCCCATGGATGTAAATGTCACAGGCAGACACTGTAAACCAAACCATAATCATTAAATGGAATCTGTTTGTAATTTTATCATTGTAAACAATGTATCAAAATATTAGCATTGATGTGTAACACCATTACTCCATGCCTTTTTTCTTGTATTGGTATTTGATATCATCTTAAAGTAAAGTACATTGTCCCTGCCTATGAATAAATCAACTGATGCTAGTATCTCAGCCGGTTTCACATATATGGGTTTCAACATAGAATTGCTGCACTACTAAATTCTGAGAGAAGAAACATTGCTTGCTTTTTACCAGCAAATATCTCTCTCATTTGGCAGCGATGGGCCTCTCAGTAAAGACTTTCCCGGCACAACAGTCTTTAGGGAGGTCTCTGCAGCATGACTTAGGGGGAAAAAAACTTCATTTGCTGAAGTTCGAGTCATCAGCACTCCCTAAAAAACATATTCAATATCTTTTCCAACTTGGCTATGTATCATTGCAGCCTGACAAAGATCCCCACAAAATCTCCTGGGGAGTTTCATTGCAGTACACAAATTAAGACAGTTTTGTACTATTTTTAAAGGTCCAGGAAGCTGTGGCGGGTAGAGTTGAGACAGACAGACCAGCTCCATGTCGCTCTTTCTTTGCCTCTGAGGAAAACAGAAAAGGAGCTTCTGGCACTAGCCTGCGAGAAGAATGAGAGAGGCCAAAGCCAGCTTGACTGGAATCAAACAGAACAGATTGTGATGAGTGAAAACGGGAAGCGGTTTTGAAAGGAATAAGCAGAAATATGAATGAAGAGGTGTAAGCATGTCGTTTCCCCACCATGGTGAAAAGCCCCCAAGTCAAGTTCCACTACCTGACATCTGCTTTTCATTTGCCACAGTGTTATGGTCCAAGGGCAGACCTTAAGAAAGAGAAGATTGCATTTGCCATAATCTGAAATTAAGTATGTGTTATTTATTGTCAGTTTCGTCCCATTAACTATAGTTAAAAATTATACAGAAAAATACTTCAGTATCATCTTTGAAATTAAAGCATAGTTCATACATAGTGGTTTGTCCTAGTAGTAATTTTAATGGGAAACGCTAAGGATCTCAGGAAAAAGAATATATGGTACATAGGATTACTGTAGGTGTCAATGTGTGGGGGAAAAAAAGAACTGAAATGACTGTAAAAATCTTCCATACTTAAAAATGCATCTTAGAAACAATGGATTAGAGTGATGGCAGTACTAGACAATTGATTACTGACCATTTTAACACATCCTGTTGTCGAGGAGAGTATTGATTTCTTGCTTTGGTAGCACAAAAATGGCAAAATCAATCAATAGCTAACTGAGTAATTAACTCAGACAGCATACTGCTTTGTGGATCTCCTCATTACATGTTATTAGGTAATGAACCCTGAAGTGGAAAAGTAAACTACAGTGAGGACCATAATTCAATGGAAAGTGACACATATTTTTTGGTTCTGTACTCTAGTATTTTGAGTTTGAAAGGATACAATGACCATATTGAAGTTGAAGGTTGAAGTGCAGACTGTCAGCTTTAATTTGAGGGTATTTTCATCCATATTCGATCTGTCGTTTATAAATTGTATAACCTTTTGTTCACCCTTTTTTTGGGAATCTCCGGGAGTCTTTTGACATAATTGAGTTAACCAGTTGTTTTTCTCTTGTTAATAAGGAACCAAACATCTTCTGCTTAGCTTGCTTATTTTTGCAAGAATTGTTACTGGAATTTAGTCACCAATTTTATTTGGAGCAAATCCTCTGTTTAAATCATTTCATTAAATTAATTGTCAGCTCAGAACAATTTGAGCATTCTTGACTTAATACCCCATTTTATCCACAGGAAAGAACATTCCGGCAGGGAGCGTAATGGCAATGACAGGACAGATTCAGACTTTAACACATTCTCTTCTCATTTCTTGATAAAATGAGAAGATGGCAAAAACCATCAAAGCCATCCATCCATAAATGCGTTTGAAATTAAGTATCATATATTCTTCTCAGGGAATAAATTTGATCTTTTAAACTTTTTGAACTTTTTTTATGGCCCTTAATGAAAACAGCATGGCACAATATTGAGTATAAAATCTACTTTTTCAACTCTGGTTGGTGATATTAACCCCCAACTGGATAAATACTTTTACAACTGAGTTAATGGTCAGAATTGGTTCAATACATAATGCTGAGAATGTTTCTCCTTAATTTCTCATCTAAACAACAGCAAAAATGCAAGTATAAGCATGATATATAAAACAGTGCCACACACAAACATTATTAGAGGCTGGTGTCTGGGCATTGGAGTGCTGAAGGTCAATTTTGAAAGAACACTTACTTGGTTTGTCACAAAGGAGGATCTTGTTTCAAAATGTACATTATGCCTACGGTAAAACAGTATCACAATGAAATATAATACTAAGTAAGACATTGCCGCATTAAACCATTAACTTGTTTAAATACATTAAAGGTTATTCAATCTTCTAATGAGTCATATATGCATGCTAGGCATTGTGGTTATTTTACCCTAGACATCCCCAAGTCATTATAAATTTGAAAAAGATAGCTAGCTCTGGCAACAGTTGGTAATACAAACTGTCCCATGAATAAAATACATTCCATGGATTCACACACATACTGGGTGAGGATAAGACAGGGGAAAGAAGGCATTGAATGTGATAAAGTATTATTTAGCTAGCTACTGCAGCTCCAGATGAGGCAATGAGGAGGGAGATGATATTTTATTTTTATGATCATTTTCCTGATCAACAAACTCATCGAACTGTGTTTGTATAAAACACATACTGTTGCTTCATTAAACTCTGGTTTAAAGTTAAGGACACATGTGAATTGGATACATGTCTACGCCTGTGTTGCATGATGAAGCAGGAGTTTTAAAATGGCCGCCGCCCCCAGCTGTGGCATAATGTACACTGCTGCTGAACGATGACTCATTGCTGTTGAATGCTTGTGCTCCTTTTCCCGATTTCTCCAGAGGTCTTCAAACAATTTCACGGTGTGTGAACAAATAAACAGAAATCCTTGCATAAATGTGTGTCTCCGCCTCTTTCCCAGACTGAGTACACACCATGACTTCAAGCACCCGAGGAGATAAACAAAATCTTTTATTCAGCGTCACAAGGAATTTGCTGAGCATAGCAGAATTTTATCAATATCCCTGGATTATATCCTGCACAAACCTGAACCCTTTTCATTTTTAATGTTGGTTTAAATTTAATTTCAGCGACTTCAATTTTTTTTAGCTCCAGGTCCTTCGACATAAAAACAAAAAAGTGAAAAAACACAATCACACTCTTTATGAGCCTATAAATACACATCTGCCCGCTAAAGTGCCCAATGAAAGTTCACTGTCTATCACAGTCTTTTTTACTTCAGGCTATTCTTGTATAAATGCATTGGCACATTCATTTTCAGATAGAAATGGAAAGCACTGTGCTGATATGCACTGATGAGCAGAAGCAAAAAAACATGAGTGAAATGGCTGAAATGCTTAGGATTGCTTGAAGGGGAGAATGATTGAAATACTGTATTGCTTAGTTTAAAAAAGTGTCTCTTCCGGATTATGAGTTTTTGGGAATTCCCCCAAAATCGTTGTGCCTACCTGCTGTGAACGTAAAGCTGTTTCAACATGAGTCAGAAAATAGTGAGACAAAGTAGTGCACTTTGTGCACATGCATTACTGTTAGTAGCTACTGAAGCAGAGCATACAGAGCACACAGTATGTATAACCCCATTTGTGGATAACTGAATAATGTCCCTAAAACTTGACCTGACATTCATATTTGTTTCCAAAGGAACTTAATTACCAAAGCTCGCATTACACTGGGTTATTAGTCTCTGATCTTTACTGTGTCTGGAGGGATTGCAGACGTATGGTAATGTCCTGTGTTCTCTGCTTGAAAACAATTGCCCAGCTTCAATAAACATCATTCGCTACCTCGCAAAAGTCCGATTTAATTAGACAACACTGCCACTGTGCACGGTGTGATGTAGAAATGCGATTGTAAAGGTTACAATGCCACTACTACCTCACTTCCAGACAGGAATTCATTTTATTTTATATTTTATGTCATTTTATGGATGGGGGTAGTGTAGTAAAAAAATGGTGAATGTTTTTCCTTCTGAGAACCACAGAAAACAAGCAACTGGTAAACATGTTGTTCCCCGCTCCCGTGCACCATTATTTGACGCCTGAAGTTGCTAATATTAATGCAGTTAAGCTACACTTTTCATGGATAAACAGCTAAACTTGTAGCGGTGAACTAAAATTAAACAACATGGAAAAAAGCTAGTTTATTTCACAGCTAATGTCATTACCAGCGTGTAAGCAGGGAATAAAACACCGGGGAGGTATCGTGAAGTAGAATTATCGATTTTGCTGGTTAATTCAGAGTGAAACTAGGAACAGCTGTTTTTACACTGACCACACATCAGGAAACCATGGAAACATGGAATGTGTATCAATGGCCAGCCTCTGCCTCACCTTCTCATAATTACATAAGTATTACCAGCTGCATTGGAATGTGTGCCCAAGGCAAAATATCACCATCAAAATTGATCTGAACACGCCTACTGTCTCCATCAAAATCACATGGTCCAGCTAGGGTTCTTACTCCTGTGACAATAACTCAGTTCCAGTAATGGATTTGAGTCATGCTTTCCTGGTTAGCATCAAATTACTGGGTCTGAATACTGTTAGTATGAGCTCTTTTAAACTGTTCTTCATTTCTGCCATTACAAATGACCATTACATAATACAAATGGGACATTCTGCAGACTAGACATTGATTATACACTTTTCCATCTTGCGCAAATTATTCTTATTGAGACTAAATTAAATTCAAAACCTATGAAAAAAATCCATCATCCCATATAATCATCATATAAATTCATCATCTGAATTAACCCATCATTAACATTAACAATAACCCTTAATTCTATTAACCTCAACAGAAATAGTAATGTACCTCTCGCAGTGAAATATTAATACTTTGGGATGCCTGGCACCTCTCCCTCGCTGCACCTGAACTTCTTAGTCACGACTGCTGTCTGTTCTGGCCCCATGGTGGTGGAATGACCTTCCTGTGGATGTCAGAAGTCTTTGACCACTTTCAAGCGCGGACTGAAGACTCTTCAGGCTGCACGTTTCTCTCCCTACCTCACCATCATGATTAGCCTTGTGCATGCCATAGATTACACTGGCACGTATATATAGTTATATATATAGTACTGTTGTACTTGCGGTATTCTAGCTGCCAACCGTGGTATACTAGTTGGTAGTTGATGGTAAGTTGATGTATTCTTCAAGGGTTCAAATTGTATCTATGTGGTCACACTAGAACCGTACTGTCCTCTACGGGTCCTCTTCCTGTGTTCGATCTGCACTCGGTTGTACGTCGCTCTGGATAAGAGCATCTGCCAAACGCCTGTAATGTAATGTAACGTAACGTAATGTAATGTAATGTAATGTAACGTAATAGCTGGCCTTTGTCTCAAAATGTAGGCCGAAAACAACGAGTGATAAAGTGTTAAAAACATTCAAATCACAATAATGTATTTTACCAAAGTTCTGCCACTTCTTTTGTATTGGATGCGTCCATTACATTACATTATTGGCACTTGGCAGATGCTCTTATCCAGAGTGATGTACAATTGATTAGACTAAGCAGGAGGCAATCCTCCCCTGGAGCAATGCAGGGTTAAGGGCCTTGCTCAAGGGCCCAACGACTGTACGGATCTTATTGTGGCAACACCGGGATTAGAACCACAAATCTTGCAGGTCCCAATCATTTACCTTAACCACTACGCTACAGGCCACCCAATAAACTACATGTGGTTATTTGTATAGGATGTTCAAAATCGATTTTTCTTTTTTCTTTGAAATCCCAAAAAGGGAAATTATCCCTTAGGAAAATGTTACCTTCTTATGATCACAAAATGCGCATTCCTCTGGCTGAAACATGCAGCATGCCTTAATCACAGGGCAGATCATTCCTGTGTTGTAATATTTTCAGATTTATGCATGAGATACATAAATATTTGCTTTCCTTCTGGAAATGGACTCTTCCAAGAAGGATCAAAAATTACAACATTACAACCTCAAATGTTAAAAATATTTGTGACATTGCTTTATGGATTAACATCTCCCACCTTTCTAAACACTAATGCTTCATAAAAAGTTGGAATTGATTTATTTATGAACAGACTGGCACACCAGCTGGGAAATTATTCTTAAAGACAGAACCACTTGTCTGAGACTCATTATCATTATCTAGGCATTATCTAACATCAGTTAATTTCTAAAGGTTGGGATATTATGAGAAGAAATTTGCTTCATAACATTAGATCCAAACTTATATCTTGCCCAGACTACATTGTCTAGTGGACTGATTTTGAATAACAATTTTGTTCACAACCTTAACTTTTCAATATAATTTCTAGTTATCAAGTATATAATTATGAGTTCTTCCGACCTGACTGCTAAATAATTTTGCTAGCCCTTCCCATGTCCACATGGGATTCGTAAGTATTCACCATGTATCATTAAACACACCCATATCATTTCCATGTTAATACGGTAATGTTTTTGAAACGAAAAGCTCTAGCCATTCTCTCTGCAGGAAACTGCATGTCGCTGGCATTCTTTTCATGCTTTCTCTTGTTTTTGTTGGTCCAGAACTAGGAACCATCCTTTGAAGAATGGTTCACAGGATAAACAGGCTATTTGGGAGTTGTTTAACTGTGTATTTTGGAACTGCCTGCAATAACTAATGTTGAAGGCAGTCTCTTATTGTTAACTATGGATGGGTGCGTAATACACTACAGTTGGAATCATAGACGTAGTTGTACAGATTAAGACAAATTGCACTGCAACAGATTAGTAACATGACGTATTTACTGTAATATGACACATGACATTTTGAGTATAGAACAAACTTCTGCAGGAAGGCCATAATGCCAAACACTCAGCTGCATCGCTGTGGATATATATGTTGTACGAGTTAAGTCTCTTACATGAAATAGTGGTGAACCTACATAGTAGGCATTGTATTTATTGCACAGTCTGGCTCAAACTGATCATAACTCAAATTGAATGACTATATATATATATATAAATGTAATAATAACAAAAATAAACAATTTACTGTCAGATGACTTTTTAGTAATTAGATTTGAGCTATGAGCAGATTGACCTCCACTGTATGATTATATAACAATCTGACAGTAAATTAAAGGCCCATCATGCACTACTAAGTTTTGGCAGGAAATCTACCACCAACAGCTTGCAGTAAGTAGCCACTGGGGAGACAGTGTGAATTACTGCTAATATAAAGTTAATAAATGGCTTATTCTAGCAGTTAATATGGACAAAAAGCTATGGAGTCATACTTTATTTAGTTTAGCTTTAGGCTTACTGCACCTGTAAGAAAACTGAAAATTCTATTCAAATTCGATCAGCCATATTTGCACCATCCTTCACAACACATAGTACAACAGTTATGATTCAATACAACTTGTTTGCACCGTACTTTTTTATTAAAGCCCATAACAGCTTTGAGAGTCATGGTTGGCATATTAACGGGTGCAATTTATGTCCTAGGTTTTACATTTAATATAATATTTTAGAGTATGTACTATAATAGACTTTACTATAAACTTTACTGCGAAAGCACAATATATCACACAAATCCCAGGACGTAAAAAAGAAAAGCTGAACCCCTCATCTTTCTGGCTGCCAGCTGAGATGACGACAAGCACTTCCTGCCACAGAGGAGACCTGCACCCTGCTGTTGCGTGCATGTCATCAGTGACGTCATCAGGCCTTGGCTGGTGGACGGTCCACCTGTTCATTTTCACATGCACCCTGTAATCTCACTGTAGAAGTACATACAAAAGCCATATGTCAAAGGACAATATCCTCTGAGCGGGAATACATACAAATGCGAGTAGCAAAAGCTATAGCTAATAAATGTTAAAATTTCAGTAAGAGGTCAAGTTTTATTGAAAATGAGTGGCCTGCTTCATCGAAATATTTTGAAAATGGAGAATGTAAGCGCTCTAAAGCTTGTCTCTCTTCTCCAGATATCAAGGGACTTCCCTTTCATATGCAGCATATCCATGGCCCTTCCCAGAATCTAGATGTCTATAGGGATGGAAATCTAGGGTTCACATAAACGGACTAGGCTAACCCCAACTGGTTTTGCCCAAATATAGCCTGGCTACTTCCTAGTCAGAGAGTTTTCACATGCAGACTTTTCACCATAAAAATGTTCACTGCACTGTTCCTGTCCTGAGATGTTGCATGCATGACATTCAGCTAGACCAAACATGCTGTTGACTTGAATAGCCATATTGATATTTAGTACCATAATGTTTTTAATTACAACAATGCATTACTAAGACCAGCTGTAACTTTCAATATAAAATTAATCCTAGGTATTTGCCTACTGCCTAACCTAGGTCGTAGTCAACTAAGATAACATTATTACCCCATTTAACTGAGAAAGCTATAGCTACCGAGGTAACATGGAATCTAAACTAGCCTACTATAGAAAACAACGATTAGCTGACGTTATAATAAATTATTTCTCAGATAAAACATAATAAGCAACCGAGCTAAATAAGGTTTGCAACAGCAAACTCAATAGCTAGCAAATATTCCCATTTTATCTGTTAACCGAGCTACCTGTGGGCTACCGGAAAAAAATTATTGCAGTGTTCAAATTAAAACTGCTATGTAATTTTAAATGAGACACTGATATTTTTTTACTGCAATCTCCACTGTTGTATGAATTGCTAGCTAGCATGTTCTTGAAGTGTAAGCCGACTCGCTATGACTGTTTGCTCTGGCATCTTTTTACAGTTTCCAGAAACTTCCATGCCAGAACCTACGTTGTACATACTGCGTAAGGCTTCTCGCAACAAGGTACATCAGTCAGTGAGAGACTAAGTGGATTATAATTATGATTTGGTGTAAATTATAGAATATAACAGCTACGCTTTCATAAACGGACCTGGATAATGTAATTCAGTAACCGGATCAATTAATAAACAAACAAATATGGTGTCAATCTCTGGAAACAAACGAGGAGAAGGCACAAAGGATGATAGTTTAATGTGTGCCTGTGAACAGCACCACCGCAGGACACCTCTGTTTGATTAACAGAACGGCCTCTCAGCATTTGGACCAGGCCACTGGTAGCAGTGCACACGGCAGCACAGGAGGGTGGCAGTTGGCGGTTGCTAGCGGCAGCTGGCCTCTGTCCATCCACACAGCGCTGCACAGACCAGGCTGCTCAGGGTGACAGTCTTCAGAGGTGACCGCGTCATCGACGCTGAGCGGACCATATGGGTGCAGACATCCGACTGGCACATTCAAGAGTCATCGCTGGAAGTCCCGTTTTTACGAAACGGCAATAGAAACGACATGTTCTTCCCGAAATATGTGTGACATAGGTTTATGGATTAACTTCTCCCACCAAACATTAATGCCTCATCAAAAGTTGTGGAGTTGATTTATTTTTGTACAGAATGGCACACCATATTGGAGGATCACAGCTGGGAAATTATTCTTAAACGTCGTCATGTTCCACTGCCACATTAAAATGTTCTGTTTTTAACGAGACGTTTAATCAAATTAAAATCTTGTGATGGAAGCTACGATTTGTTGTTCAGTTCACATAAAGCCATTTCTGATGGCATATGTTGGACATCAAATTAAACTGATTAATGTTTTATGAATTGATCTTTCAAAGAGCTTTGTAACTGGTCAAAGGTCTCTTCCTCTTTAATCCTCATATTACCAATAACCAGTAATTAATGTTCAGCCACATCTAACATGAATGATGACGAACATTAATGATTGCAGTTGTCTTTAAGTCGGTTCGACAGATTGTTATTTGAGGAAATGTATTGTAGTCAGAAACATCATGTGTGCCTGAAAGAAGCAATAGATCATTTTCTTTCTGAGCTTGTATTTGATTCTGTGCAAACAGTGTGGTTTTCCAATGGATACGTCTGATGTTTAGTATTGGGACAATATTTTGATCATGTCTTTAGAAGAACTATTCACCAGATAGAAAATAACTGGACAAAATAAGTGGACAAAACACAGACTGCCACTGAAATGTTAACTCCCATATGTTACAAACATCAAAAATGCTGCAATGCTAAATACATTAGCTGCACTACCAAATCTAATCAGTGTGGCAATAGATAGCCCATGGAATGAATCCAAGAAATGTAGTCCAGGTTTGTTTGTTATATTCCTACCAAAATGGTTCAAAAAAAGAATGAAAATTTGATTGATAGAAAACCTTAAAAACATATAAGATATGGTGGAATTTCACTCAGTATGGGAATCCTTGTGATTGATGAAGCAAGCAGTCAAGATTCTTAAGAATATCTTCAGCCATCCTGTATCACCAAGCACCTACAGTAATACAGAGATAGTGTGGGACTTCACAGGCACTGTTATTCTTTGGAGATTGTGAAAATGTGTTCATGGATAAACTGAAAGTTAGCTCAGCAAAAACTCAGAGGCTGACCTGTACAGTAGATGAAGTGAGAAAAACAGGCGGGATTTACACCTGCTTCTCTCCGAGAGCTGATAAGGCCTTGGCGAGGGATACGTCAGGTCGGCAGTGGGACAGCTGTGTAATGTCTTTCCCACCCATGCTATGAGGCAGTTAGGCTCGAAATTCCTCACTTCCAGTGACGTCGCTGGGTGGAAGCACAGTCGTTCATCACCGGGGCATCGTAACCCTGTCTCCTCCAGGCTCTCAGACTCTATCCGGATGTTTTCAGAGATATGGACACGGTGGGGTTGCACCAGTAGAGGAATTTTTCACAAAGCACAGAGACATATTTCATCTGTAGTGTACATGGGAGAGAATGACCTCACTATTATTTCATGGCTGAGTGCTTACTATAACTCCTCAAATAGTATCACAGGTAGTGTTGTTAATGTATTAAACAATAGATGTAAGCATTATGTAAAATTACATTATAATTTTATATCTTTTTATTTTCAATTATTTTCAATTATTTTAAAAGCATACAAATTGAGGTTAACCTGTGAGGACAATGTGTATTTGACAGATTATTGCATGTACAGATATTGCACGGAAAATTACTACAGCCATTTTTGACATGAACAAACGGCTAAAATAACAGTCACACAAGACTGTTGGTCCTATTTTCTATGAATTTACTTGTATACAATATCACTGTCAGGACATGTGCTTTTATTTACTAAATGTTACTATTTTGGACTAGATTACTCTACTCTGTGATGTGCAGAAATGGAAACCAGAGCGCAAACAGATGGGATAAAGAACAAAGTTTGAATATGAAACTTTATTGCATCAGTGGTCAAAACCAGGTAGGCAGTCCAAGAAAACAAACAAAACCAAAGGGGCAGTCCACAGGCACAGGTCGAACACAGGATGACTTAGCAAACAGTATATACATCGAGATCCAGAGGAGTAGTCAAGAAACAGCCAAAAAACAAAAAACCATCCAAAACACCAAATACAAATCACAAAACCAAGCAGCGAAATCCAGGGGCGAAATAGTCAAGAGCAGGCAAGGAGGAACAAACAGAAAGTGGGAACAAAACTGAGAAAAGCTGAGATGATTTAGCCATCATTTTTCATTCATTTTTCAGGGGAAGACGAAAAAGATGAACAGAATCAGGAAGTCCCAGGACAAACCGGGAATCAGGAAGCCCCAGGACAGACCAGGAATCAGGAAGTCCCAGGACAGACCGGGAATCAGGAAGTCCCAGGACAGACCGGGAATCAGGAAGTCCCAGGACAGACCGGGAATCAGGAACTCCCAGGGTGGACCATGACATACTCTTCTTTCTAGACATATTTTGACCAATGAAACAACCTGATCTTGATATTGCCAATGTATCAGGTTTTGCAGAAGAGCTGGACACCCAGTGCATGTGAACTGTGCATGTCTCTATTCCTCACTGGTACAGTAGGTTGAGATAGGGCCATGTTTAGAGGCAGTCTCAATAAGCATGGATGGTCTTTGCTATTGTTAACCTAAAATGGTTCTGCTTTTTCAAATAGATATGCAGCCCCCAGTTCCTAATCCAGCTTGCATGTGTGGCATAGTTGTAACAAAGCCCGTTATCCTTTTTTGGGACGCATTAACTTGTAATGTATCATCATTTTCAAATTTACCTTCCCTTGCTTTTACTCCTTTATTTATTAAACTCCAGGGAGGCTCAGGGATGGTCAGTATGTTCTAAGTACCCTGATAAGTTGTAGAATGGCAATAAATAGTCCTCTCTGGAGACTTGGAGCTGATCCTGGCCTTCCAAGCAAAACAAATCTCATCACATCCTTCAGTATCTGCACAGTTCATCGATTTAAAAGAACAGACACTGAACAGAGGGGAATAAACCACAGCCTTCTTGTAACCAGCTGCTCAGTATATTCTGTTCCTCCCTTTTTCATTCTAAATTAGATTAGATGTTTAAATGTGAAATAGAATGAAGCAACATCCAGTGTGTATCTTGCACAATAATTTCTGAATAGCACCAAGAAAATATCATAGATATTTTATGACACACAATTGCACATGGCCTACACTATTATCAACTGTAATTTTCATTCTAGGAGTTTAACATAAATAGGCCAAGAATGGGCCAGGTGCAATGTTACTTTTGTCCCTGCCGAGCGGGATGAGAGTAACACAGGAGTTAGTCATAACAGTAAACAGTGCACAATGTGTGTCGCATCTCAGCTTTTCGGGTTTGTAATTCTCTTCACTTTCAACACATGTACTATAAGACATAATTTAAAGTTTGTATCGATTCAATAAATACCACGGATTTGAAATGAAAATTAACCGTGCGTAAACATCGCAACGTTGCGCAACCAATAAAATGTTTTGCGATCCAAAATTAATTGGACTGAAATTCATTACTTGGGCTTAATAGCTACTTTAGATCCTCAAATAAAATGTATTTATTAAACCTGTCAATACATGTAGGCTATATTGTGAGTTTGTGATGTTTTTAGACTCATTTTCAAACATTATGTCAGTTGATTTTGGCAACAGTGACCCTCGAAGCGTACGCTAACGTTTTATTAAACCTGTAGATAAATATTTGTTATGAGTAACAAAAAGAAAATGCAATATGAGTCATTGTAAAAAATCAAGAGATGAAAGTATTAATGTTACTTTTGTCCCTCCATCTGTCTGTAGCCTAGAGACAATTTTACAATAAGTTCTCTGCGTAGTTCAGCTTGACATAACCAGAAGCAAAATTATATTGCCAAGCTAGTCTCAGTTTATTAGCAAAGGACACCCGTCATACTAATTTCCTGAATAACATTTTATTATTTTGGAAGCTGGCCTACAAGCACCAATACATCTGTTGAGTGTTTTTTGATATCAAGCAGATTTATTTTGTGCCTGTGAGCAGATGTTCCTGGTTAAATAGTTTTTTCTAAATTTGACTGATGAATACTAGCCAAAATGTGACACAGTCTAAATATATGAATTTGGGGGGAATCTCTTTTTTAAAATAATTATTTGACTATCTGCCCTCCAATCATTCAACCCCTTTGACTATTCATAATCCCACACAAGGTATGTCCAAAGATGAAGCAATATTTTTTTATACAGACCAAAGATTAACCCCTTGAGTATCATCCCTTTTCTTGACACAAGCTTGAAAATTACTTACCCAAAATAAAATCGTTACTATTCTTGAACCCTTTTGACTACAGGCATATCTTCTGAAACGTAACCCTCTGGGGTGCGTTTTCCAAGAATTAGAATTACTGTACGTCTTACTAAAACAAAGTTACAGAAGCTCAAACATAGTGGAAGTTGAGGATGGAACACTGGACAAATACCCTTTCAAATTTGATGAAAATATCTCCAAAATTAGCATTCTGCGTTATGTATACAAAACTTTTAATCCTGAAATAGTAATTCACCTCACCTGTTACCCTCCTTCTCCCTCTCCTTGTGCTTTCCTGAGGCAGAAACAGGTCAAGAAGATTGTAAGAAATAAGTACAATAATCACAATAACAACATCTTGTATACTAATATATTCATTGAAGTCCATTGATTGAAGTTTTTGTTAAATACACAACCTCCACCTACAAGTCAAACATATGCCACAATTTCACATGCTATTTATTATTCAAAAGCAGGCATGTTATTTATAAGCATACTGAAGAATAATAAAATATTTTGAGAATATACACTCACCGACCACTTTATTGGGTATTTATTAGACTTATTTTTTAGACCTCTACTGCTGTCGCCTATCCACTTAGAGTTATGATGCATTTTGTGTTCAGAGATGCTCTTCTGCATACCACTGTTGTAATCTGTGGTTATTTGCATTACTGTCACCTTCCTGTCAGCTTTGACGAGCCTGGCCATTCTCTTCTGACCTCTCTCATTAACAAGGCGATTCTTTCTGCAGAACTGCTGTTTCCTGGATTTTTTTTGTTTTTTGCACCATTCTTTGCAAACTCTAGAGGCTTGTGTGCGTGAAAATCCCAAGAGATCAGCAGTTTCTGAGATACTCAAACCACCCTGTCTGCCAACAATCATTCCACGGTCAAAGTCACATTTTTAGATCACATTTTTTCCCCATTCTGATGATTGATGTGAACGATAACTGAAGCTCCTGACCCGTATCTACATGACTGTATGCATTGCACTGCTGCCACACAATTGGCTGATTAGATAATCGCATGAATCAGTAGGTGTAATGACGTAAAAAATTCCAAATAAAGTGCTCGGTGTATGAATTTAGATGCTCACTGATATAAAATGAGTTCATGTCAATGAAAATGCCCTCTATATTAGAGCCAAAGGTTTTTTCACAGTCTTACTCAGAAATATTAACTTGAGAATACTCCAACGGAGGTCCTCTATTTAGACGCAGGCATTGCAAAAAAAATGTTTTGTCTTTTTGGCCATTGGCTCAGACAGTAAGAGCAGCCGTCTCATTGGCTCAGGCAGTAAGAGCAGTCATCTCATTGGCTCAGGCAGTAAGAGCAGTTATCTGGCAGTGGGAGGGTTGCCGGTTCAATTCCGCCCTGGGTGTGTCGAAGTGTCCCTGAGCAAGACGCCTAACCCCCACATGCTCCTGATGAGCTGGTTGGTGCCTTGCATGGCAGCCAATGATGTGTGTATGAATGTTGAATGGATGAATGAGAAGTATCAATTGTACAGCGCTTTGGATAAATGCCAACCATTTACACTTACAGCATTGTATTGCGTGCAGAAACAACAGAACGCCTGGAAAAGAGAGTTGTTAAAACAGCATTAAGCATTAGCTGTGCATGAATAGAGTCTTACAGAAAAACTGAAATGCTTCTCATATTGAATAAAGTCCACTCATTTCATTTAACTCATTTCTGGTTAACGCTAAAGTAAAATAAACAATGACCTTCATTTTATCATATGACAAAATGTAATTTCACAGAATCACAGCCTGAATACAATACATGCATAGTGAAGCTCAAAAGCATGCATTTTTGAAGATCACTTTCTCATTTGTTGTGATGTCTTTTTTTGCAAGAAGCATTTTCTTATCTTTATCAGTAGATATACTGCAGCTCCCAGAAGACGAAACAGATTAAAAAAGAGAGATTTCCCATCACAGATCTGCAAACAAATGTCACATGAGGTCACCTCTAGCATGCTCAGTAACCTTAGACCATAGAACAGCCATCTCTGACCCACAGTATGAAACATACCATATCCAGGGAATTACATTTTCTTCATCTTTAAGGCACACCTTGATTTCAAAATTCAGCTTCCTCACTCAACAGTAAATGCACAATAACATTTTCCAACAATCAAAAATGATATTTCTGTCAAAGATAAGTTACCTCAGGCTGTATTATTCAAATGAAACCGGCGAGTCACGGGAATAGAAACCATGCTTCACTAGGGATCGGCCTCTTTCTCTCCCGTTTCCTTCACCCCTTCTCCCCCAGCGCACTGAACCGCCTGATTATCTGCTCCGTGCTGTGGTAGCCCCCTGCTCTTATCTGTTACCCAGGTAAACTCTCATTAAAAGCTGCTTTTGCACTGTGGTCAGGGTCACTCAAAGGGCAGGGTCACAACCTTGCAAACGTGTATTTAATAAGAATAAGAATGAAAAACGTCAAATGTTTGAGTTTTCTGACTGAAATGATCAATTATGGAAAGGGGTTGTAAGGTCCTGTCAGACAGCTGGGGAGGATGACAGTATGGTGCAGGAGCTGCATCGTAAGCATTTTTCACAACAGAAAAGAACATTTGTGGTCAAATATTCAGTTAAAGTGAATGATAAATACTGATTAATATGTTGCACAAGTTGTGCATTTCACATGTTGTACGTAGCGTAGAAAGATACGGAGAGATTAAAACATCAATAGGGTGTAAATTATTCATTTACATTTTCCGAAAAGAAAATAACATTTGTGGTCAGATATTCCGTTAAAGTGAGTAATAAATGCTGATTAATATGTTGCACAAGTTGTGAATTTCACATGTTGTACTTAGCGTAGAAGGATATGGAGTGATTAAAACATCAATAGGGTGTACATTATTAATTAACTGTCTTAATGCCACAATTTAATTTTTATATAAACAAACATACCGCATTGAAACCACAGATATTATTTGTCAAAATATTTGCAGGGATTTGCAGCATACTACAAATAAGAAAATAGCACCAACCAGAAGTATGCATTTGCATGCTTCAATGAATGTGCTGTTGTGACTATGGCTTCTTCTTTAGCAACCTTGTTTGCTTTTGTTTTTATTTATACCAAACACTGTTTAATTCCCCATTTTTCTTGTCATAGCAGACCAGACCAGATGGTTGCATCTGGAATGGCATACTAGCATACTATAGTATATATTATATAGCATAGTACTCCAAAATAGGATGTGAACATTTTTAGCATGTTTGAAAGCATTGTATGCATCAAATAGTATGTACAATTTACCCCAGTGGCATATTACATCTTGTGAAATATCACAGTAATCAAACCCTGGGCACTAGACAGGCATGAATTGGGGCCGACATTGGCTCAGGGGGTAAGAGCCGTCGTCGTCGTCGTCGTCGTGTGGGCGGGTGTTGTTCTCTCCACTCCCCCAGGCTATCCTTTTACCCCCCCGAGGGGGGGGGGGGGTTCACCCGGGCTATATTTCGGGACACACCCCCAGCAGCCATGCCACTGAGTCGTCATCCAGAACCGTCAGACCATGCATCCCGTTGGGTGCCCGATAGATTGGGCAGTACAGGATGACATGGTCTGCGGTTTGTTCCTCTGCGCCACACTCACAAACCGCACTGGAAGCCAAGCCCCATCTGTGCATTGATGAGCGGAAACGCCTGACGCCGGTCCGGAGGCGGTTAAGCCTCACCCATGCCAGTCTGGGCAGGTCCACCCCGATAGGGGGGAAATCGACGTCGGGGATGAAGCCACGGAGTCTGGAGGTGTTCTCCTCCCACTCCGTGCTCCAATTGTAGTCCGCCCATCGTGCCGCACTGATGTTAAGATCTCTACATTGCTGCAGGAGTTCCTGTGCGGCAGGCACAAATGGGTGTCTCGACTTGAGGCGCCGGGGAGGCTCAGCTGTTACAGCGAGCCTTTCATGGAGTAGATGGTTTGGCTCCATGGCCCGGCACGCGAGACGTGCTGTGGCCTCAGCGCGGCGAAGCCCAGCGGGCTGGATGCCTGCAAGGATGGGAAGGTTGTCCACAGGGGTGGAACGCAGGCATCCTGTCACAATGCGCAAGGCTTCGTTGATAGGCGTATCGACGAGGCGAGTGTGGGCACTGCGACACCATGCTGGTGCGCAGTATTCACTAGTCGAGTACACGAGAGCCAGGGCTGCCGTACGCAATGTTCTTGCGCCGGCGCCCCAGCCTGACCCGACTAGTCGCCTCATCAATGCCACTCGAGATGTTAGTTTCTTGCGCAGTGACTCAAGGTGTCGGCGAAACGTGAGCGACCTGTCCAATGTCACGCCGAGGTAGGTTGGCTCGGCGCAGCATGGCAGGGGTGTTCCGCCGATATGTACTCGGAGCTCACGTTTGGCCTCCCTGTTGTTAAGATGGAAGGCCGCCGACACCGTCTTTGCCTCGCTGAGCTTCAATCTCCATTTCTGGAGGTAGGCCGCTAGTGTCTGCATGTCCTGGCTCAGAGTCCCCTCCACAGACTGCCAGTCTCCAGCTCAACCTTTCGTGGACAAACGTAGCGAGGCCATGCTTCCTGCTCAGGAAGGACCCAGCTAGAGCGAAGTTGGGTAGCGCTAGCTTGTCTGCTAATATGCATTGGGTCTCCTGGAGGAGGATGACGAGGGCCTTGGTGGTATAGGCCAGCTGCTCGATGACGCTGATCTTGCTGGCGGTGAGTCCTTCGGTGTTCAGCTGCAGTATTCTGGGTTGGAAGCCAGCAGAGCAAGCACCGCCGGCTCTCCCCCCCGACTGCAGCCGAACACCAGCCCGGGTGAGGGCCCTTTGGTGGCAGACTTTGTTTCCCCCATTTCGGTCGTGGGGTACTTGCGGGGGGCACCACGGGAAGGTGTCTGCCATGCCCCCATGGTAAGAGCGATCGTCTGCCAGTCGGAGGGTTGCCGGTTCGATCCCACCCTGGGTGTGTCAAAGTATCTCTGAGCAAGACACCTAACCCCCTAATGCTCCTGGCCAGCTGGCCTTGCTTGGTGCCTTGCATGGCAACCAATCACCAATAGTTTGTGAGTGTGTGTGTATGAATAGGTGAATGAGAAGCATCAATTGTACAGAGCTATATACAAATACCCCACAATGCTCTGAGTGACCAGACATCAACTAATGTGGTGGTGGGTGGTTCAGGCCAAACTGGTGGAAGAGTTGAACAATTTAAATCTATTTTATTTCACATTGCTTAGCAATAGTTAAAACCAATGGATATATTGTGAGCTCCAGAACTATTGGCACCCTTGATAGATATATCTGACAGTCCTGTGAATAATATCCCATTTCACGGCACTGTAACACCTGTCATGCATCAGGTCTGGTTCATTTCACATTTCAAATCTCTGTTTCTGCTGTGGGAAATGCCTCTGCATATTTTCTCATCTTTATCAGTAGATCGCTACCAAAAAGAGAAACAGATTAAAAAAAGAGAGATTTCCCATCACAGATCTGCAAACAACATCATATGAGGTCAACTCTAGTTTGCCTAGTAACCTTAGACCACAGAAACTGAGCGGTCATCTCTGACCCAGAGTATGAAACGTTATGAGAGACCACAGCTGCTGCCCCTTACCCTTATATTGTCATATTTATTTTAATACACTGCATATAATAGGGCTAACATGTACTGTTCCATATACAATACAACCCCATGCAACTCAGCTTGTGTTGTAAATATACTGTATTTCCTTTGGTGCAGAGAGTGAACACACAAATCTGAGTATGGCCATTTTCAGACCTGGATAGATTGCAACATTTAAATGTGCAACTGCCGCTTTCAATTAGTGTGAAGCTGTCTGTGAAAAGAAAATATTTGTATTGTTTCTGCTACATTCTGTACAGAACAAGGTGATGCTCTCTGAGCAGGGATGTCCGATAAATGCCTGGCACGTCAAGCCAAACCTTTTCCCGGATTGATGTTTTTTTCAGAGCCCTACTGTAAGTTCCCATTAACCTTTTAAAAAGGGCTCGTTTGGTAAACGGACAGTATTAGTGAGATGTACGTGCTCAGCGAAGGGAATCTGAATGCCTCCTGACATTTCACAGCCATCCAGCCATAAACTGTGTACACACCTGGGAGGTATTAGACCCATGGTGGCAAAACCATCCAGGTGGCAAAACAAAAGGATGAAACACCAGTTTTGGGAACTGAACTAAGGGTTCTTTAAGGGTCCTTAGTCACAAGGATACTGAATCACATCATATTTGTCTTTATTTGGTATTGTAGACTTGCATCCTATAAGTTCAAACAAACTAGGTCAAAATCCAAGTCCATCCTCTCAGTGTGAGCATTTTCTAATCATGGGTTAATGACACTGCTCTCCATATTGCATTGAGCTGTAGAATAGAGCACTCCCCATCGGACTTGGGTCAAATACATAATTGGTTTATGCTCTGTGCTTGATTGATCTTGCCTGGTACAACTGAGCCGACCAAGGAGGACCAGGAGGTGGGTTTGGACTATTTGGCAGTTTTTCACAGGTTCCAATGCATCAGACAGGCTCAATAAAGTGTAGTAAATCCAAAACAACTACGTATTTTACCCAGGTCTACTCTGCATGTAAATAACAATCACATCTTCAGTCCCACTAGAGGTTACACAGTACAGTAGTAGTCATGAAAGAAAGGCAACAAGAATAACAGATATTTCACTTTTCCTTGAAATAAGAAAATGCACGTGCAGTATTTCTTAGCTCTGACTGAACTGTATAAGCTACTGTATAAGCCAAATGGGTTCTTTGGATTACCGCCTTGAAACCTCCTTTGTTTCTGCTTCTGTTATGGCAGTGCTATTTGTGTGCATTTACTTTATTTATTTATTACTATTTATTTATTATTTATTTATTTATAACTTTCAATCCCAGAATTCCTCTCCATTGTGATATGATAATCCCTGATAACAGTAAACTTAAAGTTGTGTCAAACTCTAGTGAACAATGGATCATGTTACACAATTATTCAACAACAGTAACTGATAGTGCAGCCATTTTACTGAACACCCTACTTAAATACTACTGTAAGTACTGGATTTTTCTCAAGACACTACATAAGTATGTCATCATATGTAATCTTTTGTTATGTGTTGATATTCCTCATGCATGTTATATGAATTGTTCTACAAACAGAAAAATAAAATTCCCTCTATGATAAATGGTTGGCATTTATATAGCACCTTTATCCAAAGCGCTGCACAATTGATGCTTCTCATTCACCCATTCATACACACACTCACACACCGACGGCGATTGGCTGCAATGCAAGGCGCCGACCAGCTCGTCAGGAGCATTTGGGGGTTAGGTGTCTTGCTCAGGGACACTTCGACACAGCCCGGGCGGGGGATCGAACAAGCAACCCTCCAACTGCCAGACAACTGTTCTTACTGCCTGAGCCATGTCGCATGATATAACTGTTATACGAATCCTAGCTTAATATGCCATTGTTATTGTATTTATTATTCTCCTTTTCATAATAAATGAGGTTTCAATAATGGCAGTCACAAGTGTTTGCATTCTGGAAGCCAGGGTGTGAAGTGGAGAAGGACAGAGAGAGGTCAATTTGGGGATAAAATGTACTTCCTGTAAATCTCTCAGGGGGAAATGTTTAATGATTGTTAGGGAACAGCAGCAGTAAAGTGTCAAACCTGACAGTTACTGCCAATGCGCAAATAAAGGGCCCGTTTCCTTGGGTAAATAGAAATGTGGGTCAGTGACTGCACTCCAATGGCGAACCGGCAGTGCCAAGGCTTCCTCTGGTATACAGCGGCAGTTCGGGTCTTCCTCTCTCAGCAGATCAAATCTCCATGATCTGGACCAGAAATCAATAGTGTTTCATGCGGTTGCCCAAAGATAAGGAAGAAATGGTACCATTCGGAAGTGCGCTATAAGTAAGCACGGCTAGCCTTCAAAAATACATCCCTGCACCAACCGGGGGTGTGTTTAGATTTCACGTATTTCCGAAAAGCGCCGTTCACGCAAAACAATCCTGCCCCAATTCACTGCATAGTGCTCACTGTTTTTGTAGGGAAACCTGCGTCAGGAGCAACATGTCTTGTTCAGCAAACACTGCCACCCCTTGGACATTGCATGCATCACCATCCTGGAGATCGTACCTAAGACCATTGTTCAGAAATGGAATTAGCATGTTCATGTGTATGAATATGGGCGGCACGGATGGTGCAGTGGGTAGCACTGCAGCCTCACAGCAAGGAGGTCCTGGGTTTGAATCCCGATCGGCTGGGGCCTCTCTGTGTGGAGTTTGCCTGTTCTCCCCGTGTTTGCGTGGATTTCCTCCTGGTACTCCGGTTTCCTCCCACAGTCCAAAGACATTCAGGTTAGGCTGATTGGAGAGTCTAAATTGCCCGTGGGAATGAGCGTGTGAGTGAATGGTGTGTGTGCCCTGCGATGGACTGGTGACCTGTCCAGCGTGTATTCCTGCCTTTCGCCCAATGTATGCTGGGATAGGCTCCAGCCCCCCTGTGACCCTGTTCAGGATAAGTGGGTTAAGATAATGGATGAATTAATGTGTATGAATATGTTTCTTATGTTAGTAACAAAACAGCTGTCTAAAATAGGTTTCCTAAAGCTGGGTCTGTATTGGTAAATTACTTCAGAGAGGGAGAACACATCAATGATCAGGTTTCCCTGTTCCCATATGCTCACCATTAAACACTCAAAGCTGAAGCTGATGCAGCAGAGCTCGTTCTTACTTTGTTCTGAACTTGAGAGGCATCATGAATATAGTCAATGGCTTATAAGAAATGTAATGTAAAATGTAAATATTAATACTCCATGCATAACAAAATAGGCATTGACTAATTTAGATTAATTGTACAAGATGTCACAAGTGTGATGTTATGACTACTGAGCACTTTAATCTTCATCACTAGTCTACACAACATCGCTTGGTAACTGTGGCTGACAACCTGTAACACATTTTATCATAAAAAAGAAAAAAGATTGAAATACTTTGGATGAATCAGTAATCCTTGTAAATATATGTATTCAACAATTCTGACCTAATAATTACACCTCCGAATGCTTGCTTTTGTTAGCCGTAATAAAATAAAGTCTTCATTGTCACCATTGATTCAGTTATAGTGCTTGCAATATATATTACACCACAAGAGGGAAGTATATAACCATTGACTGCCCTGGGCTCAGCTGATTTCCTGTTGGTCAACCCCATTGCTTCAATATTAGAAATTGAATTATTAATTATTAATTTAATTTACACATGAAAATACACTATAATCATCCATTGGGGTGCTAATTATTATTGTTATTATTATTACTTCTATTATTATTATTATTATTATTATTATTATTGTTTTTAATATTATTGTTGTTATTATTATTATTACTATTGATTTGTTGTTGTTGTGGTTGTTGTTGTTGTTGTTATATAACCAATAATTCCAACCAATGGTAAATGAAAATATCTTTACCACTCACACTGCTGGACATACTAAGTCAGACTCATACTGCAGCAGAGTATGCTGTTAGGACATACTGTACATAGGACATAAGAGATTGGTCAGCAGAAAAAATACCCGCTTCTTGCACAAACGCACAAGGAAAGGGGGGCACTATATGTTATTTAACTCTTCCTCACCGAAGAAGATCCTTTCCTCTGCAGTTCTCTGGTAAAATCCACTTACTGCAATATGCCTGAGCGCAGCAAGTCAATAATAATTAGAAAATATTGAATTCAGTCACATCACTCAGGCTCTGCAAGTAATTATTTTAAAATACATGAAAAACAATTACTGTACTGTAATTACTGCGATCATGCAGCATGCTTCTGAACAGCACCTGACAAATACTGCACGTAATTAATATTTCAGTTTGAAATAAAAAAATGTAAAGCATAGTTACAAATAACCCCAGAACATGTATTTGATTCAGCAATCTTATACCTTGCTGAAAAAAACAGCTCATGCTAGGTTGATCAGTTACACCAGCTCCATCCTCAACATGGTTTGACCAGCTCAAGCTATGTTTTGAAACAGCTGGTAGCCGGTAATTTAAAGCTGGTCATAGCTGGATTTTACACCAGGGTAGTCTATTGGTTCTACATATGCCTGAAAGACTTCTTCGTCAACATTCATACTTATTTGTCTGCGTTACTAAGGTCATTACTGTAACTTATTTGTTAATGCTCTAAAACAGCTGTGCTCTTTTGAAGCACAGATTAGCAAGCACACGGACATAATAACACAATAACAGGCTTTGTATATTCACCTGAAAAATTGTCTGACAGGAACATTTTGACCTGCAGTGTGTCTCTAATAGCAGTTAATGCCTCATTGTGAGGAAGCAAGATTGTGCCTAGTTAAACCCTCATGGTCTCCACTTAAAGATGCAGAACACTGTAATATGGCTTTTAGTATTCTCCCCTCTGACTGGGCCAGCATACTAACAGAACCTGTTCTCTGGTTCAGATTCACTCTGGCCATGAAGCATTCTAATTGAAGATCAACCTTGGCATATTCTTGGTTCCCTGCCTAAAAAGCTATTTGGACCTGTATGAAAGCTTTTACCTTTTATAAGATATTGATGTTGGCTTGATCACGGCTTACCAAGGAAACAAATGACAAATGAAAACTTTTCAGAATGGACAATGCAACCTTTGACTGTAGAAACATTATTTATAACTTTCACATTTCCATGCACTAAATGTATTGTATGCATACAGTATATACTATACTGCATGTCCTATCTACTCCAATATCTCATGGTTAATAATAATATTCTTATAATAATATAATATATATGTGTATTTAAATGTTGCCAACATCAATTTGTCCATCTAGGAAACTTATATTGTAACATTAATCTAAAATCAGTGTATCAGGAATAAATCTCCCTTCACTTTCACACTTACATATTTTGCAGTTTTACATGGATTTCATGTTTGGGTCACCTTGAACTGCATTGAAAGGCAGAAATTAATTGAAACCCAAACGAATGTGCAACACCTACGTGGGCATGGCAACTATTTTGTGCCAGGATTTTCACCAAGTAGGTGGAGAGGTGGCTAGATTGGGAAAGCCTTGGGGGGAGTCTCCAGTTCTGAGAGAAGAGCCATGATACAGAGCTCTCGAAGACCAGTGACTGAGAGATGTACTGAGAGGTTATCACAAATTCAAGAAAGACTGCACAAACGCAACTAAACAAAGCATTTAAAATGTATTTATACGATATTCATGTTTCTAATGCAGCTAAGTGAATGCAGCAGATGCAGGAGAGGAGTCGGCCCCACCCAGCCGGCCTGGGAATCCCCAGTGCGCTCTCTCTCCTCGCCCTGGCGTCCCCCTGCTGCCCGAGCGAATGCCAGGGAAATGCCAGGCGGTGGCCATGACAACGGTGCCCTCGTCATTCTAAAAGAGTCCTTAATGAGTCATGCCGACAGCGGTGGTCTCCAGGGATACGGGGGAAAGTCACAGCTTCCGTTGGCAAGACCAACTCCTCTGTACCCGCCAATTTACAGTGTCCGGTGCTTCTGGAGTTTACCTACATTGCGCTGCATATCAGAGAAGCACATTGTTGTTAAATTATATCATTCTAAATACTTTCAAACTGCTATATTACATACTACAATAAATAAATAAAGATTTTGTTATTTTGCTGATGCTTTCATGCAAAGCGACTTACAGTTGATTAGACTAAAGGGGGAAATTCCCTGCTGGGGCAATGTGGGGTTACAGTCCCAACAGCTGTGCTGATCTCATCGTGGGGCTTGAACCTTCCAAGTCCCAGTCATGTACCTTAGCCACAAGGCTACAAGCTGCCCATAAACTCCCTTTGCATGGTAAAATCAATGATATCAATATTATATGAATTACCCTTAATAATGCCATCAACTGACAGCTCTCAGCCTTGCCATCATTCATTCATCCCCTTATCTCCTCAACCGTCTTTGCCTTTAAATGAATCAGATTCTGAACCAAATACAGTAACCATCAGCTGTCAGCGATATCAAGTGTTTGTTTTTTGCCTGAAATATATTAAGTGTGAAACACTACGCTGTGTAGCTCCTTTTTCCTCACAAAACAAACTATTCAAACTATACAAGGTGATTCATGAACCTGCTGTGCACAGGAGAAAAGGGCATTACTCACTCTCACTGCAGAGACTGTATTTGGGTCAAGCTGCCGCAGAGAGTCAGTGTGGGGAACACAAAGGAAATGAAGTCGTGGCTAGCCTGCTAATAGGCCACCGCTATTGGACCAGTGCACTAGTTCAACTCCGACACTCAACCAAATGCCCTTAAACTCAGTGAACAGCACTTCATCCAACAGGAAGACAATGATCCCAAACATATGCTCAAAATAAAAAAGGGCACCTGCGGTTAAGTTGGACTAAATAGCTGCAGGCAAAAGGGCATTTCTGCTGCCTCAGGGCAGGCAATGTCAATGTGCTATTCAATATTTTCCATTTTTAATTTCCATTTTAATTTCAGTTTTAAAGTGCTTTTTATAGCAGACTGTCCCAAAGACACTCTACATAGTAACAGAAGAGATGAAAATCTTGAAATATCAGCCCTGAGACCCCAAATAGCTAGAGGTATACAACGGCCTTAGGGGAGAAAAACCCTCAAACAGTGGCGAGAAAAAACTGGAGAGGAACCCGGCTACAGGGATCCTCCGCTGGCCTATAGGTTGAGATGGTTGAGGTATGAATCTAGCAGGTAAACTAGAAAGTCCACATCGATGGACGTACTGTGAAGTATGCTGTTCAGAGGGGAGAGGGATGAATCTGTAATATTACAATTACCTGATTGCAATTGCCATGGCAATAACCACTATACTCCACTATGACCAATAAACAAGCCTCACACAAAGCTTCTGTTTTAATGGAACAAACTGATGGGACAGATCTGTATTTTGTCTTTGCTTAAATTACATCGACTCAGTTGGAGGTTAGACTTTATACTTTTTATTTTTCACAGTCCGTCATCATAAGGAACAACCACCATGGCTTTAGCCCAATTACCCAGCAGTAGTGCACAAGATGTACCTCATTCTTCTCCATTAATAGGATACCGTGTCAAGAGCATTTTATTGTCTCTGCTAATGGATCCAATCATATTACTTAAAGGATAATAAACAGTGATGAAATACCCCAGTTCTCAATAAATCATTTTAAAGAGACTGGATCCCTTGCAAATGAGATACAGGAAGAGGCACATGCTAGTCTGCATTCTCTAAATTTGATGAAGGACGTTTCAGTGATGAGAGAGGCTAGCAATTATGATTGCCTAGTCCAAAAAATAAAAATAAAAATAAAAATAATCCAGTGAGCAGCAGTTCTGCAGACAGAAACGCCTTGTTAATGAGAGACGTGAGAGGAGAATGGCCAGACTGGTCAAAGCTTACAGGAAGGTGACAGTAATGCAAATAACCACAGATTACAGTGGTATGCAGAAGAGCATCTCTGAACACACAACGCATCATAACCCTAAGTGGACAGCTACAGCAGTAGAAGTCTAAAAAAGACCTAATAAAGTGTTCAGTGAGTGTAGGCATGTAACCTAGCCCTTCAATACAGAAAGAGGTTTGTACATTTCCCAGCTACATCCGAACCTGCCTTTCCATGCAGTGATGGCGCGTATCCCAGGAGACACTGCAGCATCCGCAACGTGTCAGGGGCAGCTGCTCAGCATGTCCAGTCCGCCGCAGTCATGTGATTCAACCCCGCGTGGGAGCGTCCCTGCAGAGGGCTGACCGCCAACGCACCGACGTGATGAAATGAACGTGCCGCTACGAAGCGATTCGTGACTGATTATCAACAGCTCCTTCATCGATAATCCCCTGACCTGGCTTTTACTGATGGCCTGATTCATCACTTATGTTTCGGGAAGAAGCTTCAGCAGAATCTAACTCAACAGCCGCTGAGCTCGACCGTAATGCTTACCATGTTGCGTGTCACGCTGAGCTCAGTGCTGGTTCTCCACAACTGAAAAACAAAAGCAACCAATGTGTCAGAGTTGGTCTACTTTAATTCATTAATTTGCATTAATATAATTACTTTAAGCAAATTCAATTTAAAGCTCAATAACTTTTCTTTTTTTTTGTCTTTAAATAGTGGCATGAATGATGTGAAGAAATTCTGGTCGTTATTTGTTTTTAACCATGGTGTTTTCTTTAATGTGGCAGCTGCACTACGATGCGAAATACCGCAGAATATGTCCCGCTCGTTGCAAGAATATTAATTAGAGCTATCGGAGAGCAGTGCAAAAGTTAATTGGGAGACATAAAACATCCTTAATGTCAATCGATAGGACACCTACTGCGTCCCATCTCCAATGCAGTGGCCCCCCCAACCCCCTCCCCCCCAAGTCAACGAAGTGTACTTATGCTCCACTGAGCAACACATCTTTAATTGGAGAGGCCAAGGCATGCCTAACCCAGATACTCCGCGAGGATTTCAGCCAGACAGAGTTTGTATTTGTCATCTACTGAGCGTCCAAGGCAGTGACGTGTCTGGAACAAAAAGGCAGTGAAGTAATCTGGATGTCATAATTTCAGATTCAGGATGACGGACCAGGTTTTTACTTATATATCAATCGATTTGAATGATCCTGATACTGTGTCAAATGTGTGTGACAATTCGTTTTTGAACTGCTGTTGACTGTTCATGGTTGTTGATCTGAGGGGAAAGGCAATACACGTCACCACATATTGATAAAGCATCCTGATAAAACGACTGGTTTAACTGACAGGGCCTCAAGTCGAGACCTTAATGGATGAATGGACAAACACAGCTGTTGCTGATTTTACAAATATTAACACATTATTATATCATTATGCAAATTATAGATTAAAGTGTTATTATTCACGTTTAAAAATGTCAATAAATGCAGTTGTTAGAAGGAATAAACAAAGAGTCAACACACTAAAAAATGTGTATATAGTAGTAGAAACTGATTTGTTGTGTGTTTAATTTTGTTAGAAACCACACCTACAAACCACATATCCGGACCATATCATGGTCCTTGCATTGCCTGTTCACTATATTCTATCCTCTCTTCATTTGTGGCAAAAGCAGGCCAGCTCAGCACGACGCCATTTTAACGTATAATTCTGTCATTCTTTCCCTGCTGTGAGTGATAAATGAATTATGCGTCCTGTCACATTTCGTTTATCAAGGTTCTATGAACAACTCTGTTCTGTGGCTGTGCGGACAGATTTTAACAGCTACCTAAATAAATGCTGAAGTCACTAAAATATTTAGGTCTGGATCCTGAAAAAATTATAACCATATATACACTGCTGGGAATAAGTGAGTGTTGTAATGATTATTAAAATCTACTAGGCAACACACTGAACAACAGCATAATTATCCCATTATAAAGTTATGCCATTCCTTTATGCTATGCAAAGGGGGGGGGGGGGATTTGTAATTCCTGGCAACACTGGGTTGAGGGCACAGCCAAATTAATTTATATATTTTGCTGACTGTATCTTGAAAAAGACTCTGCTTCTGCTGTTTAAAGTGGCAAATGTATAATGAGTAAGTGAGTTATAAAATATATGGACTCTTTGGCCTGTTTTCTAGTGGCTACCCGCTTTCAGTTCAGATCATTCACACTGACACACCAGGCTGTGAATGACACTTCCTATTCTCATCTTCAGACTGTGATGATTACCTCATCCTCTCCGACCAGACATCCTTTCAGCATACACAGGCAGGATGTCTGGTGAGGCAGCCTGCAGCCTAGTGGCTCAGGTTCATGACTGGGGACCCGGAAGGTTGGTGGTTCAAGCCACAATAATATCCATGCAGCTGTCAGGCAGTCGGAGGGTTGTCAGTTCGATCCCGACCCTGAGCAAGACATCTAACCTCCAATTGCTCCTGACGAGCTGGTCGGTGCCTTGCAGGGCAGCCAATTGCCGTTGGTGTGTGAGTGTGGGAGTGTGTGGGTGAATGGGTGAATGAGAAGCATTTACCATTTAACCCCACATTGCTCCGGGGGGGGATTGGCTCCGTTTAGTCTAATCAACTGGAAGTGGCTTTAGATAAAAGTGTCAGCTAATTAAGTGTAATGTAATGCACTCCTCTCAGCATCCTCTTGCCAGCTGGCTGCCCCGTCTCTTTGAGTACCCGCCAACTCCTTCTGGTGGCCCCAGATTTTCCCTGTCCTTGTCCCCTTATGATGAAGCAGCCTTCAGTTTCTATTTAATTAAAAATACATTTTGAAAAATTGAACCTTTATCTCACAGGTCTGGAGCTATCCACGGTGATGGTGCCACTTGATTTCAAACAATCAATACCATAACCATGCTTGCAAAGTAAACTCTGTGTCTTAGAAAGAGAGGGATGTCGAGCAGACTGCAACAAGCATCTGCTAACAAGACAGAGGACTAACTGAACTGCCTAATAGCCCATTACCCCGGTGTAAAATCCAGCTATGACCAGCTTGAAATACCAGCTACCAGCTGTTTCAAAACACGGCCTGAGCTGGTCAAACCATGTTTAGTATGGAGCTGGTCTAACTGGTCAGCCAGCTACCAGCTGTTTCAAAACATATCTTGAGCTGGTCAAACCATGTTTAGTATGGAGCTGGTCTAACTGGTCAGCCAGCTACCAGCTGTTTCATAACCTAGCTTGAGCTGTTTTTTTCAGCAGGGCAGAAACAGTATGCTCCTGCTTAACTATATGGGAGGTCATTGAGCACTGAGGGAATTATTGGAGAGCTGATTGAGTGCCAATATTCACCACACAGACATTTTAGGATGAGTCAAGCTCGCCATTTTAGTTCAAAGCAAATTGTCATAAGTGAAAGGAGGACTCCCTCCTTTTGTTTTGAACTCTGTGATGTAAAACCATGAAAGTGGTTCACATTATCTTTTGCTTGTCAGTTTGGGTGAACAAAATGGTCTCCTCTTTAGCAGTGCGTACTGTATTTGTCATATGGAACTTCAGAGAATATCTTGTAGTTGCAGCTCTCAAATGACTTTTTCTACAATGGCTTTTTCAAGGGACTATCTTAACTATAGCAATATGCAACACATACATGTTTTGTTTTTATGGAGGAAACATGAATAATGGTTCACCTGGCAGAAGTGTTACTGATGGCATCTTTAAATACAGCCATATTTTATGTTCTAGGTGCTAGGTCACTGTCTCAGGTGGCAGACAAGACAAAATAATTGTGAAATTGCCATTTCCTTTGTATGCCCCTTCACAGCATGGAAACAAAGCATACATAACCAACCTTTGTGTGCTTGAATTGATTGAATTCCCCTTAAAAGCAGCTTTTTTTCTCAAAACTTTTCTTGAACCACTGACATATTTTAATTGCTTATTTTAGTTAACATCAAAAAGGCCAGACTTTGGGTTTTCTTTATTATAATTCTGTTAGCATAGCATACTGTCAGGCTGGGCAGGCAGGAGTGTCTGTTGCCAGGAGGCTGAAATATTATTGGAGTGGAAAGAAGAATGAATATTTGTATGTGTATTATCAATGTTCTATGTGGTGAGTCTTGTGGCATGGCTGTTTCTAATATCCTGCCTTGTTGCTATTTTATGCTGTATGGAAAGCTAATGTGTTCATATGTATTTCTGTCTCAAAGTAATTTCTGTTACTGTATGAATTCATGAAAATAACCTTGTACAGAATATCATCTATATGATGGGTAATTAAATGATAATAATCAAAATGATAAAGAAATGTAATTTGCCGTCCTAGTTTCCTAACGATGCATATCAAAGGAGGAAATTAGTTCTTCAATGTGTATCTGCACAAAATATATATTGATACACAAAACACTCATTTTCGGCAGTGGTAGTACCTTCATTGTGATTGAAATTGCAGCCAATGAATATTTTAAAATGTGATGTGATAACAAAGGCTGACCGACTAAAGCCCAGTTAAATTGAGAGTGTCCTATGCCTCATTTGACATTAATTTAAACACAACACACAGATGAAAAAAAACAAACTTCATACAGGAGAGAGAGGGCAAGGTGACTGAAAGTGGCTTCCTAAAATGGCAACTTAAATAATGCACGTCCCCTTGACGAGGACAAAAAAGCATTTGCGGTTCCAAACCCTGCCAAGGGCTTCCCAGAGGGACATTTTTATAATGCATTTTCACCTTTGAATAAAGCTAAAAGGCTCCCCGTCTACTCAGCTGAGAGACATCCTGCATGCTGTACATCTCTGCTGGCACCAGAACTTGGCAATACCCAACAGTGCAAGGATAGACTCAGAGTAAGCTCTTTTTCTTGATCCTTCTTGTGCATTAATTGTGTAGTTAATAGTTTCATGTGACTTTCTTCTGCCATCACCCTCTGTATTGTATTTGGTGCCTTGAATGGCAGCCTATAACCATTGGTGTGTGAGTGATTGTGTGTGTGTGTGTGAATGAGAGGCATCAGTTCTAAATCACCTTGTATAAAAGCGCTATATAAATGCTATCCATTTACCATTTATTTACCCAAACAATGCAAGGAAAATGCACCCACACCATTACAGAACCGCTGGACTCGTTCAGTGGTGGAATACAGTTGCTTTTGGTCACTCCCTATACCTCTATATATCATACAGCTAATATGGATACAGTAATATTTGAAGTGCCAGGAAAGGGTGGGACAAGTGAAAGTGCTCCTCCTGGACTGAGGGGGCGCTGTTCGTTCAGGCCCTCAGGTGTTTCTGCAGTGTGGGAGGCCTGCAGGACCGTGGACAGCGTCAGGCCCACTCATGCTCATGTGCAGGCTCCCAGCTCTGGCTTTTTGCCAAACAAGGCAACTGCTCCCCTTTGCCGAAAGCAATGGGTTATATAAAGGCTGGCGAGAAAGAGACCATTGCTACATGGCCACTGTGCCACTGTGTGTGTGTGTGTGTGTGTGTGTGTGTGTGCACTGTTGATAGTTGGTTTGTTGCTTATTTAGTCTTGCCATATTTTTAACTGTCATTGTTTATTTATGGACATTTTCTTTGGTTTTGTGAACTCAGTTCTGGACGAGTTGCCTTTTCACCTTAAGGAGTAACTGAAACACTGTGCCACAATGTATAATAAAGTTTAATTATTATTGTTATTATGTTGTGTAGTCATTTGGCTGAAACATTCATTCAGGACTACTCTGCACAATGAACTGTCATTTCCTGCTACATGAATCTAGATAATGTTGGTCATTTTTACTGAGGTGGTAAAAGCAGTCTATAAAATAAAAATGTGCTATATATTTTTAAAACAAACATCTTGTGAATACCGATCACTGTAGATTGGTTTAGGTACTGTGATATACTGTGAGGGATTAAGGGAAGACATCACAGTTTCTCAGCCTAAAAAATCCAATAGAATAAGTCCATAGTATCAGTCTTTCAAAACATACTTATTTGATTTTCTCGGGTATTTTATCCGGAAACCCCCAATGAGATCAAAATCTATTTTTACCGACAGGGCCCTGATATAAAAACAAAGTTACAAAGACAAAGAGTGATCAATCAAAATGACAATTACATTGAAGTAATATACAGTCGTGTTAACGGGACAAGGAACTGCAGAGATTAAAAGCAGGATAACCCTTCCAGCAGTGGTCTGAATGTCCTAACTCAGTACATTTGTGGTCTCTGCAGAGACTACTAATTATGTTCGTGGATGATCTCATTACAGTAGTATTCCCCCTGTCCATCTGGCCAGTTGATTTGTGTATGGGTTGTGCACTTGGTGCAGTTGTAATGACTTGCATACGCACACAGCTGCTATGTGCTGCCATAACCGCCATCTTGGATCCTGAATCAACGAGGATTTGCTTCACCAGTCATGCCATCTCTCTCGAGATTCTACACCGGTGAAAAAACAGCCACTCTAACTTTGTTCAAAAGGGTCTACAGTCCACACATGTCCATATTGTAGCCAAGTGCATTTCAATAGTGCTATTTCACTATTTCAACATGCTACACTCCTCATCCATTACAAGTCAGGGTTGCTGGTAAAAATGTGTATCCAATTTTTTTTCTGCAACTTCCCCTGTGCACCCCAGCTACTGCTTGACAACCTCTGCTCTTGAAAACAGTGTTATATTTTAGGACAGTGTTGTACCAGCATATTGGGATATTCCTGGCCCATCTTTTGCCTCCTTAGCTAACCATAGTGCAACGAAATGACCAGTGTTAGTTCAACTTCCAGTAGGGATTATGTACTCTGCAAGAGTTGATTTAACACTGAACATTTTACTGTGACCCACTCCTGTAAGGCACACTCCCTGAGTCATGTATTGTATATGTACTCTAACACTGTAGAAAATGTTTCATTTCATAAACTGAAAATTATAACAACTTTTTTACACCTAGATGTTTACAGATTTAGAGAAAGAAAATAGGTATATTTGAGTCTCCACTTAAGATGTTCAGAACATATTAGGTTTTTGTATCAGATAAATGGATATGCCCTGTGAGAAGACAGTGCTGCAAATAATGGATCAACCACAGTGACACTCCTGTCACTCTTGTCTCAGTTGTGATGGCAGTCTTCATTGAACCGGGACCAGAGGCCCTTCATCCCCACCATGCATCAGAATAATTCTTGGTTGTGACCCAGTTCTGCTGTGAAGGGCAGTCACATTTCTACCGGGGGGGCTCAATTCGAAGGTGATCAAAGTTTTAATCCCTAGTAGGTATTTGCTCCTAATTTGCTCCTAATAGCTCACTACATATAGTGTATACATATAGACTCTTCTACATATATAGGCCACCATATCAAAATAACTGAGAACTGAATAAAACACTCAGGGCTTTGTAAATCACTACTGAGGTAAATATAGTTCGGTAAAACACATTTTGTAAGGGTGATAAATAAAACAATATTTTCCACACAACACTAATAATTTGGTACATATAGAACCATTCATAATCAGTTTAAAGTTTGTATACAGGTTGCATTCGTCTATAATTGAGTTCTCTATTATACTCCACATAAAGCTACGGATGAGCATCAAACCTGTTGATAAAGGCCTCTCCAAAACAAAAACAAAATTATTTCGTTACTATTTGAGAAACAAAATTAGTATTTATCTTTTTCGCCCTCCTGCTTTTGCTTCCGTTTGGTTTGATTCGCCACAGATGACATCAGCTGAGAGCAAGACCACCTTGATATCAAGTGCGTTCATTCTTCCCTGGGTCCTGCCATGACACAATGTCTAGGGGTATAAAAAAAGCGAACCACTCCTTCCTAGCCTAGTCCACGCCCGGTGGTCACCGTTTAGATTCCAAGCTAAACATACAGTCAAGGGTCTAAGGATGGCGACGTTGCTGGAATCGGCAGTTACTGAGTCTATATGTAATAGCAATTCAATGCTAACCCCTGAAGCTTCCAGTCTTTCACACCGATTTGTTGACAACAAATTTTATCTGCTTGTGGTTATTGGAGAAATTGTTTCAGAAGACCATTTGAAGTGTGCCGTGGCAGACATTGAAAAGGGTAAGTACGTAGCGTGCTCAGTTTGGATACTATTTTGCTACAGCCTTTGTTATCAGAGCATCGATGCATTTATGAATACAAATATGTCGTGTTAAGAACTTGAATCAGTTCATGAGAAAATTATGCCTGTGAAATCCTGGGTCTGGAGTCCTGCCTATGATTTTAACTGGCCTTGTAATTCCATATGCGAAACAATAAAAGTGAAACTTTCTGTTTAATGTTTCACCATGGTTTCCTTGTTCTCTATCTGGAGATGGAAAACCGCTGCACAGCCCCTCCCTTTTGATAACCGTAAACCTAGGGGTATAATAAATGAAATAGCTTTGCATCTGTGCTCAGTTTTAAAACTGTTTCCCTAAAATTGTGCAGCTTGTTGACCAATTTTGAAGGAGGAGTAATATCTGAAGGATTATGGCGTTTTTTGTGTATGGATGTTACGAAGTTTTACTCTTGTGTAATTTGTCACGCAGCCTCTTTTATTGCCAATGCGTCAGAGGTGTAAAAACAATTCGTTGGTCCCAGCATCGAATGATCTCAGTGAATACCTCAGTCTGTACCTTTGCTTGGATTTTTCAGGGTCCTTTGTTGTGTTTGCCATTATATAAGTGCTGTGCAGAAACGAACAACTGATGCAATATTTTCCCCGTTCCCCTGAGATGCCAACACAATACAGCATCACCTGCAAACTGGAATGCAGCTCCATGCGAAACGTTGATCATTCTTATGAGTAATAACGGTTTTCCCGATAAATTAGTCATGTTAAAGTACAAAGGCTTTTTTCTAGGATTTATATTTTACGATTACATGTAATTAACACAGTCTAGTCACAAGGAAAATGGTAAACATATTCAATAAAAAAGAAAACGGCCCATTCACTGGATTGTGTAAGGCTTTTAATTGGATCTGCGCAGAATTTGCGCAGATTCACTGAGCTATAAATCATCGGGATGCCTCCCAGTTATTGAGTCTATTGTACAAGATGGTTCCATGTTTGATAAGGTTTTGCGAATAATCTGCATAAAATCCCTCAAGACAAATGAGCAAATAATTGTTATATATAAGATAAAAGAAATCTCCTTCACTTCACTCTCCGCCACATCTCAGATCCTCTCATCCGATACCGGCACGTGGGCGTGGTCCAGTCCGCACTGCGGTCCCTACGGAAGCTCAGACAGGACCGCCGAGCTATGAGCGTTTTAGAGAGGCAGACATGGATCCCGTGCGCTTGACATTGCCTACTTATTATTGCTAAAATGTGTTCAAACGAAATAATATTCAGTTGGATTAATACAGTTTTTTATTTAAGCTGCAATAGTGTTCGCTGTGAACCTCGAATGGTATCCGGTTGGTTATTTCTACCGTTTAGGCTCTTTGTGTACGAATGAACTAGATAAATAATACGAAACGCACTTGTTACTCCTACATAAGAATACTGAGCTTCAAAACTATAATGTCTCCTTGGGACTACTCTGAAGGGAAAATTATGATATAAACATGTAATTTGTAACTTTATATATTCATATGTGTGTGTTCCTTTGTGTGATATGTTCATCAATGGCCTTGTTCTGAAATATGCATGCGTTAAGTATCTATCCATAATTTAATTTTAAAAAATGAAAAATACCAGATTTTAACATGGAGAAAGGGGGAGATAAGGCAAAGAGCCCATATGTTGTTGTTCTGTGTGCTATATATCTGTATATTAAACAGATATCTAAAAAAATATCCATCTTAACATAACAGCTTCTGTGTGGAAAAACATGTTGGGTTTAAATATGCTTCGATGTACTGTATGAGTTTTGTATTCCTTACATTGTGCGCTTAGAATTTATCAATCCACGAAGGGGAACTCAGCCATCACAATCATCACAAAAGTATTCAGGCTGCATACCTATAGCATACAGTATGAACATATAGATATATTTACATACATATATATGCAAACATATATTTAATGATGAGAACAGAATGTCCAGTGCATCTGGAAAACATCTGGGTTGCGCATCCTGCGATCTGATTGATGCCTGCAGATTTCTGATCATGGATTTGATTGGACGCGGCAGTTTTTTCATCTCACACACCCAACCCCTGAGACTCTGCCCATCCCTGCACACAAAGGGCACTTCTGTATTGATCCTCCCTACTTGACGTAACTGGCGTCAGTGGATGATCGTGACCTTGCGTGTGGCTTAGGAAGACAACTTTCAGATGTTTTAATCTAGTGTTACAGAGGTTTGCAATATTTAGCATTTCTCCATTTAAGCTATTGGAAGCTTCTTTGTTTGAAATCTTTTATTTCAAATTGATATCTTACCTATTGATATAAAACCAGGCCTACATTATGCATTTAGTTGTCAGATAATTATCTAGTAGTGACCAGACAATGGTATATGCCTGTGGCACAAAGTTGATGTTTAACATAACATAACAACGCATTAAATTAAGTTAATATTCAAAGTCTTGTCTCTATAAAACAAAACAGAGGCAGAGAGGGAAGGTTTTTAAAGGCGGTTCAGATGGTTATAGAGAAGGAAACAGGCAGTTGTTATGTTCCAAACAGTCGAGACACAGGAGACTGTGCCTTTACAACTGGTCTAATGAAGGCAGTAGGGAATAACTGAGTTGATTGCTTATTAGGTTTAGATGAGCCTGCCTGTGTGCTAGGCTGCTGCTGTCCAAGGTCCTGTAGTGCGCACTGTTTATGGGAGAGAACAGGAACCACTGACAGAAGCCAAAGACGGTAATGGTGAATGGGCTGCATTTATATAGCACGGTTATTCAAAGTGCTTTACAATTGATGCCTCTCATTCACTCATTCACCCATTCACCCATTCACACACTCACGTGCTAACGGTGAAAGGCTGCCATGCAAGGCACCAAGGACACTTTGACACACCCAGGGGGGTGGGGGATCGAAACCGGCAGTCCTCTGACTCTTACCTCCTAATGGCTAATGTCACCCAAAGAGGAGGAGCGACCCTGTGTGCACCCCTCTTTCTCATTCCGCTCCACCCAGAGTCACAATGCCATTTCCTGAAGTCTAAGTCCCTTCATTCAAGGGGAAGGGTTTGGCAGCTGCACCTTGCATCAAAGCACAGACTTAGATTAAGGTATTGCTAAAGGACAAACTTTGTTTCCATTAAAAAAGGAGGAAAGTGTTGTATGCTCTGGTGTTTTACTAGTGTCAGGGTGGTATGGCTGTCACATGGTAGGTTCAGTGCTACGCTAGCATCTAGCAGACATTCTTCATTCTTGCCTAGCTAAGTACTGGCAGGCTTTCCAGGCCAAGTACACGTTATGGTAGCTGGATATGTCCAAGCCTAGCAAGTATGGCTAGTGTGTACATAAACTACCGGAGCACTGCTGGAGAATGTTCCGGATTTTAATCACTGGACTCCCACCTACACAAGATAAATAGTCCTGACTGGGCTGTAAGCAAATGACATCCATGAGGTTATTGGGGGCATGTTGCCAAGTTGGAAAGAGAAGTTCATCAGGTTCATAGTAATGACTCTCACAAATTAGGATGTACCAGTTTTCATAAGAGGAACACAAGTGTCTATACACAACAAAATGGTCGGTGTTTGAGGGAACCCTGAGTGTAGGTCGTAGATAAATAAATGAGGTTAGCTACCTGGGCATCAGGCAGACAGCACACAGTATGTAATTATTGTCCATCTGGGCACACTACTTTGGTCACGCCTCTAATAAATGAATCCCGGCACTATCACACGTCCTTTTCCTGGAGAATGTGGCCTCCTGGGGCAGGAGGCTCATAAATCCATGTATCTACAGAAGGTGACCCAGATTCTGGGAGAAGACTCTCCCCGACAACAGGCATAATCTTTTTTCATAATATTATAACATGCAGTCACCCAGCTGCCTCTGCCTAACTGAACCAAGGTCCACACCACAACTTGGCCAAGCCCAAAAAGGATGAACCAGTTTTCATAGGAGGAACACTACAGTATGTGCCTATACACAACAAAATGGTCGGTGTTTGAGGGAACCCTGGGTGTAAGTTGTAGATAGATAGTACATTTGATCCTGCTCGGACTCAAGTTTGTTCCAATTGAAGGAACACCAAACATTTTGTGTAGAAATCCAGAAAATAACTGTAGTTGAGGACAACCATATGAAAAATGGAGTCTTGTTTGTTTCATTTAAAATGACCATACTATAGCAATCAAATAAGCACCCATATTCATTGAGCTAAATGTCCCGTAAATATTGTTATTGTAAATATTTACAATAATGATACTGTCATTGCTGGTATGGCACATATGACACATGCATCTCTGTTTCTGTGAAGAAAATGACACAAATTACATAGAAAAACCTTCAAAGCAAACATATAAATATATATAAAACTTTATTTGACTAGGAAGTCACATTGAGATTAAAACCTCTTTTACAAATGTACATTTTAAGAAAACATAATGGGATCATACCACATGTTGCTTAATCAGCAGTACAGAGTTACTTTAGCTTGAATCTCCTCTCTGGCTCTTTCACAGGCATCCGCACATGGGACACGAATCTGATCGACTGCAACTTGGACCAGGAGCTGAAACTCTTTGTATCCCGGCACTCTGCTCGGTTTTCCCCAGACGTACGAGGTAAGCGCACAGCGCCCACTTTCCAGAGTCACCGTTTGGACCTCGATATATGCTGGACAGCTTTGATGTACTGTGAACATTTCTGTACTATGCTCAAGAACATTTGAACACATGGAACATTCACAAAAGGCGAAACTGTATAACTGCTGCATTTCAAGATTGGACATTCACTAAAACAGTCTTCTGAGGAAACAGAATTTTTTTGCAAGTCATATTCACAATTTAAGAGCAAAAATACAATATTATGAATTGCCCCAACAGAAATTCTTGGCTACTTCTGAGGGGAACAGTTTTCTGTCAAATGATACTGATGAGCTATTGTTTCAAAGTTGCAGTATGTAATTCGTAATACCGTACCAATTATAAACAAAATGTTTTTGGCCTTGAGGAACATCTGATTGCTGAAGTCAATTCATAATAGAATTTCTTCCCTTTTATTGAACTTCACATTACTGAAATTATTTTTATGCTTGAATGTTCATTATGAACCAGCCTTTGGGATTCAACTATGTTTAACAAGAATGCCAATTTTCATAATTTTGGGAATGTTCAACATGAAATGTCCATTGCCTTAACTACCTGTGCTCCCTTCCCTTGTTATAGGTGAGGGAAAAGGCACTTCATTAAAACAGAAAGTAATCACAGAAAGTAATTGAGACAAGAATGAGGTCTACCATTATGTAGTTTGCCCTTGAATGTCATCGGCTGCAGATCCAACCCGCAATCCTACTGTTTCATGTCATGTCAACTGCTGTGGATGTTGTACATGTCATACATAGTCAAAATAAATGACAGCATCAAAGGCTTGATTATTAATAAGCCAGCTTCAATATTTTACAGACAGTTAATTGTTTCCATGTGCTTTTTAATGAAAACATACAATGATGTCACATAGAGAAAGTCCTATGTCTGACTGCACATACTATCTCATAACTTATCTATGTTGTGAATCAGGTGAATGCAAAATAGCTTTTCCTGTCAGGTGTTTTGTAATCACTTTATCATTCAAATTTTGAATTTTGAAAGTGAGCCACGTGAACAGATAGAGGTGTTAAAGATGTGGATGCCAAGTTCTTGCATAGTTTGGGATATTGCCAATGGCATACTGAGATTATACATTTAACAGATCAGCATGGTTTTGCAACTTGAAGACAAATTAAAACTTTCATGGTTAAAGGCAACATGACAGATGAATATTTACAAGCATAGGGCCAGCATATTTACCATTTTTGTTTTATAATACCTTTTAATAATGGACATTCTGTCCATAAATATTATTGTTTGCCCTATGGACAAAATACCCCAAAAATACCAGTCAGATAAGCGTACATTTATGTTTGAATTTGTGGATTGGTACATGGTACAAGTTTCAAAGCTGTATGAACAAATTCATTTTATTTTCTATATTATCACCCCATTTCAACCTGCTATTAACCTACTTTCAACAAAATACACAGGTGATGAAAATGCTACAATCTGATTTGCATATAGTATATTTGCAAGCCAGGAGAAAAAAAACAAACATATTACAGCCACGTATGAGTGAAAGAAAATGAAGACCAAATCTGCTCTGTGAGATTATCTCATCTGCAGCAAACAAAAGCAGGTTAAAGCATGTGTGCTCTTGCTATTATGATGACCAGCCTCACATCTCAAATCCTCCATTGCTGCAGACGGGTTTTGGTGGTAGGTGGCATTCAGTTACAGTATTGGCATTTGGCAGACGCTCTTATCCAGAGCGACATACAGTTGATTAGACCAAGCAGGAGACAATCCTCCCCTGGAGCAATGCAGGGTTAAGGGCCTTGCTCAAGGGCCCAACGGCTGTGCGGATCTTATTGTGGCTACACAATAGAACCACCGACCTTGCGAGTCCCAGTCATTTACCTTAACCACTACGCCACAGGGCGGCCAACCCAGTTCAGTTTCACAGCATTTCTGAAAGGTCTGGTGGCCTACTGCATGTCCTTCAGACCTCCTTGAGCCTCTGCTGCTACAGCGAGGCCAGGGTAATGAGGGGGAAAGGCCCACTGTGCCAGTGGGAATGACATGAATGTTAAAACTGTTAATGCTATTTTATTTCTAAGAGCAATTCATCATCTATGATTTTTCACCATCTTCACTGTTCCCGTTTTGATGAAAGTTTAGCCATTGGGGCTGGTCTTGCCCCTTCTCTGAATGTAAAATGAAATATGACCCAGGTGAAGCCCCAGGTGTGTTTACTACAGAGGAATGCATTAGTGTGCTCCCTTTGAAAGGAGGTTAGGAGGTACATGCTGAATTTGAGTGTTTTTAAATAAAAATAATGGTGTGCACTTTTATAAAGGGAAACTTCATTAGTGTACACATGGGAGTGATTTAGTGCTTCAGTTAATGTTTGTAGCATTCATTAAAGTGACTGTAAAGTGTCTGGAATTTTTTCAAATAACCATGAATTATAACAGAGGGATTATATCCACTACAAATATCAATCCATATTGTGAATAACTATAATAATCGACAATTCAAGTCTAAAATCTGCACTGAAAACAATTTCAGGATTGTATGGGCATGGTCTGGACTGCCACACAACCCCACCTCCTTCCTCAACTCCTCCCAAAATGTGCCACAAACAAGTACATTGTGTTGGAGAAGGAAGGAGACTGGGAGGGGGATAAGGTCGGAAGAGGGATTAAGCGCTGAAAAATAGCAAGATGCATACTCCACACAGAAAGGCCCCCCGGTCGAGATTCCAAGCCTGGATGTTGTTGTGAGGAAACAATGTTATCCACCATGCCACCATGTCACCGCATAGCTCATGCTGCAGATCTCTCTATGAAAAACCTCATGTAGAAATCTCATGAAACTGTGGGAGGAGATAGGCAATGAGACGATTGGCCATTAGGTCAGGGAATTCTTTTTTTTTTTAAAGATTTTTTTTAGGCCTTTTTCAGCTTTATTGGACAGCATATAGTATAGAGAGACAGGAAGAATGGGAGCGAGAGAGAGGGGAAGACATGCGACAAATGTCGGACGGTCGGATTCGAACCGTCGACGTCACGGCTCGCAATGAGCATGCGGTCAGTACTCTACAGGCTGCGCCACCGAGACACCCCAGGTCAGGGAATTCTTGATGTCATCAAGGACCCTGACCTAATAGCTCAGAGTCTGGTAATAAGATGAGCTCCACCCATACAATCCCCACATAGGAATAGATAGAAGTGTTTAGACTGATATAAGTTGATATTGCAATGCATTTGATTTCTCTAATTTTGCTGATGCTTAATGCATACCATAATAATGCCAGTCAAGTAGTCTGAAGTCATTCACAGATTTACCTTTACAGTCACTTTACAAATTTCTAGCACAAATTGTTTACCTGGTGTAAAACAAAAGAGACCATGTCCTTGGCTATACAAGTCAGACACTGTATGCAAAAAACGGAAAGAACGAAGCTTACACAGAACTGAACCAGCATTATAAATAAAAAAATCTATATTCTATTCAACATATAATAATAATAATATAATATAATAATTCAATGATTCAGCCAAATAATATTTTGTATCATGTCTTTGGGGCATTATGTTACTGCATTCTTGGCACAGACAGGATTGTGGATTAGAATGCTAGCTGTAGGCTATTGATTTGTGAGTCTGAGCATTTTAGATAGGTTGGTGAAATGGCAGAATGGGTATGCCCAGGCCATAAAAAAACAATTATAAATGGATTGATTTACAGAACAGGAAGGCTATGAAGAGATTGAAAGGGGGCAATGGACTGAAGCACCTCAATAAATCAGCTTATTTCATTTTCATAAAGAGTCCCAAGAGTTCACTGCCACCTGTGTTGTGCAGAGACTGTGCCCATTTACAAACCATGAGGGATTCAAATGTTTTCAGCAAGGCAGATTATATGCAAGGCATACCCATGTTCATTTAGTTTGAATAATGTGCACCCCATTTTGTTTAAATAATGTGCACAAAACGCACATACACAAAACGCATATGCATGTATACACATACACACAGGCCTAAATATGTAAAGAATGAACTAAACTATACAATATTTTAGTAAATAACATCTATTCATGAATCTAGTTAAAAAGCAGTCCCTCGAGTGCAATCTGCAGCAGACTCATTTACTACAACAAGTCGACATCATTGCAGTCCAACTGACAAATTACAGGGCATCCATCATCATGTGCCAGACCATCTGAAAATGCACTGGAATTCAGGGGTTACATCCAGCCTACAAGCTACCCATGTAATCAAATAAAGAGACCCAAAAGTGCATTGCTGTGTATAAATCCATTACTAAATGAATGTGCTTTATAGCATTGTATTGAAGCAGTTGGATTTCCTGCTTACTGGACTGATTGAAAGGGGAGCTGAGACTACATATTCCAGCTCAAGATGTAGCACTCAATTATGTTTTTCAAATGAAATTCCACGATGTGTAGATCCTATATTAGTTCAATGTTGCTTTAGTTTTAAATTACAACCCCATTCCGTGCACATCACAGTCTTATTGACATACAGACTGGCATTGGTATTTGGACTGCAACCCGTAACAGCAAAGCCGTGTTAAATCGATGATGCTTTTTTAGAAAATGATGTGACTCTCAAAATAATTAAAGGTAATTAACCAACATATTTTCAAAATAAGTTTGTTTTATATTATGTTGGTGTTGTTTGGAAGGTAAAGGCTGCTTCCATGGATAATAAAAACAAGCAAGCCACACAAATTTGCTGAGCGAAATATACATGAATAATGATAATATACTGCTAATAAAGCCTTTCTATATGAACAGATTTAGATTGAGTGTTCCCCACTAAGCTACAGTGTGTCAGATTGCTTATTAATTGGGATAGCCCATGTGCTGTTCAGTCCTATAGAAGCCAGTCACTAAAGATCAGGTTTCTTTGTATAACATTGACGTATGATGTCCAGAAGTCATGGTACGGTGTGTTCTGCAAAAGGTCAAAAGAAAAACTCAACTAAATTGGTATTTTGTTATGATTGTAAAGTTTTCATTGACATGTAGCAAATGATTTAGAACAATATTGTATTAAGTGGCACTGATGCAAGGTTCTTTGCCAACAAAATGTAGTAAACATGTTATGTAAATGTTTACTATCACTGGCGAGACATTGTTTTGTCTGGCGAATGAAATGAAAGTATTAAGTACTGCCTGCACAAATACTGCGCTCCGTTGCTCACGTCCTGTCTCTCTGATTTTAGGTCAAAGAATCCTGCACCACAAAAGCAATGTTTTGGAGACAGTGGTGCTCATTAACCCGTCTGATGAGGCTGTCTCCACTGAGGTAAATTTCTCAAAAAATAAAAACGTCTGCTCCCTTTCAGTTAAAAAGTAAATAATACTGAAGCATTTGAAAGCATTTATGATTTTAACTTTTTTATTTGATTTTGTTTACGCTGTAATGTGTTGTCTCTTGTTCATAATATCACATGCTAAATAAGATTTGCCAGGACTCATTAAAGGCTCATAATTTGTGCAAATTTGCTATTTTATACTTATTTCTGTGAATCCAGACTGTCTGCGTGGCAGTGCTTCACTGAAATGGGTTGATGTAAATTGAATTTGGCATTGCAGACTTGGCTAAGAGCTATTTATTTTTATAAATTGTTTTCCTTCTTTCTTGTGAATCAAACATTGAGTTTTCACTTGCCAAATGTAGGAAGATTGTCAAGTCTATGTGATCGGTATTGGCTCATTAGCTAATGTCATTCCACAGACCACAACAATCATAACAGATCCAGGGTATGAATATGTAAATGAATGAGGAGAGTGAGTGTTCATTAATTAGATATTTTTTCAACAAATGATAACAATTACATCACTTCCGAATGCAAATGCACCTAAACCGCACCTAAACCGCACCTAAACAGCCTCTTAACAAAATATTAATAAAATACAACAGCTCCATAGAAATGAAAGCAAAGAAAAGTAATCATCTGCTAACATAACATGAGCAATGCAGCAACCCATTTTATTATTTAACTGATGTACTGAAGCTGAAATAAGCTTTCCATATGCTCGGCTTTAATTTTTAAAATATATTTTTGTCTTTAGGTTCGGTTGATGGTCTCAGATACTGCCAGGCACAAATTGCTGGTACTTTCAGGACAATGTTTCGAAAATACAGGGGAGCTCATTCTTCAGTCTGGGTCCTTCTCTTTCCCGGATTTCATCGATATCTTCACTGATCAAGAGGTGACTGGCACTTAGGAAATATTTGTTTATAGGCATAATTTCCTGATAAAGCAACTGACCCTTGATACTGTAAGTTTTACAAGACATTGGGGCATTTGATGTGTGATTTTTTGAGCAATGCTTCTGAAAATTCAATTAAATAAAATAGAAATGAATAATATTTCTACTTCAATAGATTGGGGAACTACTCAGCAACACACATCCAGCGAACAAAGCAAGTATAACCTTGTTCTGCCCTGAAGAAGGTGACTGGAAGAACTCAAACCTGGACAAACACAACCTACAGGACTTCATAAACATGAAGTTAAACTCTACCGTTATACTGCCAGAAATGGAAGGCCTCTCTGAGTTCACCGAGTACCTGGCAGAGTCCGTGGAGATCCCATCACCGTTCGACATGCTGGAGCCTCCGACCTCTGGGGGATTTCTCAAGCTGTCGAAGCCCTGCTGCTACATCTTCCCAGGGGGCCGTGGAGACTCCGCCCTGTTCGCAGTCAACGGGTTCAACATGTTGATCAATGGGGGCTCGGATCGCAAGTCCTGCTTCTGGAAGCTGGTCCGACATCTGGACCGGGTGGACTCGATATTGCTCACTCACATTGGAGACGACAACCTGCCTGGGATAAACAGCGTGCTACAGCGGAAAATAGCCGAATTGGAAGAGGATCAGTCACAGTGCTCCACTGCTAACAGCGAGGTGGTGAAAAATCTGATATCCCCGGATCTGGGAGTCGTGTTTCTGAATGTCCCTGAAGATATCAAAAACACAGAGCCAAACTACAGGGTGAGAAGGACCATTGAGGAGGTGTCCCACACACTGCAATACCTAAACAAACTGTCCTTGAAGCCAGAGCCTCTTTATAGGCAGACTAAAAACTCTGCAGAGCCTATCATACTCTTTCAGAAAATGGGTGTAGGGAAGTTAGAGATGTATGTGCTGAACCCAACTAAAAACAGCAAAGACCTCAATTCCTTCATGAAGCAATGGACTGGTAGTGAGAAGGATAGCGCTTCTGTGTTGCTTCCAAATGGCAAAAAGTCTGAGATGCCACTAAGCTATTTGACCTCAGTTTCATCACTGATAGTGTGGCATCCTGCAAACCCTTCTGAGAAGATAGTACGAGTGTTGTTCCCTGGCAATGCCACACAACATAATATACTAGAGGGTTTGGAAAAGCTTAAGCACTTAGACTTCTTGAAATATCCTGTGGTCACTCAGAAAGAGTTGTCTTCAAATGTGGCACCAGCACTGAAGCAAGCAAAATTGAAGCATAAAACTGATAGTAAAGAAAGTTTGAAGTCCACCTCGAAGCTTTCATCCAGCCAGACATCCAAGAAAGAAGCAAAGGAAGAGACTCCAGAGAAAGCAAAAGCAGATGAATCCAAAGCGACCCAGGAAAAGGCTAAGAAATCTGAGAAGAAAGAGAAAATTCTGGTGAAAAAGGAAAAACCGCAGACAACAGAAAGCGAGGTCAAGGCAAAATCAGATCAGACATCTAAAAATGAAACCCCAGAGAAAAAGAAACTAGAGCCTAAAAAAATAAAAACACCCAAAGAAGTATCAAAAAAAGAAATCAAGGTAAGTGAAAGGAATAAGGAGGGAAATGAAGTCAAAAAGGAAACTGTGAAGAAGGATGAGAAGTTAGCTGCAAAGAAAGAGGAAAAGGCTAAGAAGGATGAAAAGGTAAAAAGGGAAGAGACTAAGAAAGAGTTCAAAAAAGAAATCAAAAGGGATACAAGGAAAGACTCTCCAGTGAAGGAGACTAAGAAGGAAGAGAGGAAGGAGCTTAAGAAAGAGGAAAGAGGAGACATGAAGAAGCTCTCTAAGGACTCAAAGAAATCAACTGCACTTGTGGGAGATGCCAAAAAACCTGTGCCAAAACCAAAACTGCAAAAGAAAGAAGATGCGTCAAAGAAGAGTACAGGGAGCCCTGCAAAACAGAAAGAGAAAGGCAAAATCAAAAGTACCAAAAAGGAAAGTAAATCCAGTGAAGACAAACTTGGCCCTGCCGCTGTTGGAGTAGCTGTTTGCGTGGCTGCGGCTGCTGGCATCGCGGAGGCACTTGAAACTGAGAGATCTATAATGTCTTCTCCGGAAGATCTCACAAAGGATTTTGAGGAGCTGAAAGCACAGAAGAAAGATAACGACTCGCTAGTCATAATACGTCACGATGAGACTGCGCTCCCGAAAAAATCCCCGGAAGCAGATGAACACGCTGAATCTCTGGATGAGGGAATTACCACGACTGAGCCTGAAGGCGAGTCTGGAGCTTCTCCAGAAGAACCGGAGGGTAAAGGAAAACTCAGCGGTGACACCAACGACAAATTTGAAGATGAGGGGACTGGGCTGGAGGAGTCATCAGAAGCTGGGGACTATGAAGAGAAGGGTGAGAGCGACAGGGATGATGAGCAAGATTATCTTGATGGGAAGAAAGGCACACAGTATTCAGAAAGCTACAGGGAGGGTAAAGGAAATGGAAACGATCACCGCAAGGACAGCGGAGCACATCTGAACATCTCTGCCCCTCGTTCTCCCATAACTTCTGTTCAGGATGAAGAAAACTGCAACAAACCCCTGCAGGAATATACAGTAGTTTTAGGCCACACACAGTTCACCACCAATATTTTCACCCGTGCGTCAGCGCCAATGGAGCATATGCCAAAACCAAGGGGTTTTATAAGTGATGAATCTAAGGAGTTTGTGATGGGTAGCTATGATCGAGGAAAGCCATCCTCCCCTCCTGATAGCCCCGACTCTGACCATTCAAAGAGTGAGGTCACTGAGGGACGGGACTATCACCCTTCAGCCTCTACTATATCTCCAGCATCATCACTGGAGGAGGACAGATATTGCAAGCGGTTCACTGATGAACTTGCCTCCCCCAAAGAGAAGACACTTGAGCATAACTTACCCTTGGGAATTCCAGAGAAAATGACTGCTACTTCAACAAAACTTAGCCCAGCTACTCTCTCGCCACTCGTAAAGACTCCTACAAGTGACTGTAGTGTCAATTCTGATTTGACACCAACTGCCGTTGCAGCACCTGTTGATTCGCAGTCTGACAGCACAGGCTATGCATCTTATTACAATTCACCTGCAGATGAAAAAGCAAGCAGGCAACCTTCTGAGACTCCTGGAAAATCCCAAGGTGACGGCAAAGTAGATGCCGCAAGTCTGAAAATGGAAAAGTCAGAGGGATCGATAAAAACTACCAGGGATCTCTCGCCTGTAGATTCCAGCTTGCTTGGAGCACTTAAAGAGGACAGTAAAATGTCCATCTCAGAAGGAACCACATCTGACAAATCAGCCACACCAGTTGATGAGGTTGTAGCAGAGGACACTTATTCCCATATAGCATCTGCCTCAACTGCCTCTCTTGCCACTAGTTCACTCCCAGAGCCAACAGCCGATGATGTCTCCCCGTCGTTGCATGCTGAGGTAGGCTCCCCTCAGTCAACAGAAGTGGACGACTCCCTCTCTGTATCTGTGGTCCAGACTCCTACAACCTTCCAAGAAACTGAGATGTCACCGTCCAGAGACGAGTGTCCCCGACCAATGTCAATTTCGCCAGATTACTCACCAAAAACAGCCAAGTCAAACACACCTCAGCAGGAACCGAAGTCTCCAGAGCAGGCTACCATGTCAGTTGAATTTAGCCAGGAGTCACCCGATCACTCCTTGGCCCTAGATTTCAGCAAACAGTCTCCAGAGCACCCGGCACTAGGAACAAATTTTCACATTGCATCAAACGGCCCCACTGAGGTGGACTGTAGTCCTCCAGGACCTGCAGGTTCTGCATTTTCAATGGGTAGCTTGCCTACGGCAGAGAAACCAATGCTTTTCAAAGACACAGATTCAACTAATGCGGCTGCAGTCTCTCCTTCAGATGGCTCTACCCCATCCATTAATACGCCCTCACAGACAGCCTCTCCAGTGAAGGGGGACCCACTTGTCAAAGCTGCAGCCCCCAGAGAAATGTCACCAGGTGCATCGCTGCTATTTGAAAGTTCCCAGAACAATGACTCACTCCGGAGTATGACATTTTCACAAAATGAACACAGCTCCTATCAAAAGCTGACAGAAGAGACCCAGAAGAGTGCCGGTGTCTCTGGGGTACCCAACGACTCTAAAACCTGCCTCTCGCCACAGTCTCGAAGCAATGTCGATTTATGCCTGGTTAGCTCTTGTGAGTACCGCCACCCGAAAACAGAGCTTTCTCCATCGTTCATAAACCCAAACCCTCTGGAGTACTTTGCCAATGCCCAAGAAGAGGAGAAGCCTTTAGCTAAGTCTGGAGGAAGGCCTCCCCCATCTGGTGGGAAGCAGCACCTGAAACAATGTGAAGAAACTCCAGCAACCTCTACCAGTGAATCCGCTCCCTCCCAAACTGATTCTGATGTCCCCCCGGGAACAGAGGAGTGCCCCTCCATCACCGCTGATGCAAATATCGACTCGGAGGATGACTCTGAAACTCTCCCGACAGACAGGACCCTAACACACAGGCATGCTGATCCTCCTCCTGCCCCGATCAGAGACTCCGCTCCTTCCCCACCTCGCCCCGACGTCTGCATGGTTGACCCAGAAGCCGTGCCAGCCACTGACAGTCTAGAAAACCCCTCCAAGAAAGAGGCAAGTGACCAGACCACCCAGAAAAAGCAAGAAAGTAAGACAAAGTCAGCAGCAATGAAAACTAGCACTCCTAAAAAGAAAGACCCCTCTGTGTCCAAGTCAAAGTCTGATGTAAAAGAGGCTGGGGGTAAAGATGCTAAAAATGCAACAAACGCCAATGCTTCAAGGGGCCCAAAAAGTACAACAGGTAAACTCTTGCAACAGTCATAATATGAGATTAAATATTCCTTTTTTCATTTCTGTATTCCTGCTGGACTGAAATCAGATAAAAATATATTTTTAAATTTTGAGGCAAGACTACTGTATGTGGCTGGTTGATTAGTTGAAATGATTATTTTATTCTGCTGTATGTTGAAGGGTCAGGCAGTGGTAAAGCAGCGGGAGGAAGCAGTGCACCTAACTGTCCCCCTGCATACCTGGACCTGGTTTACATCCCAAACCACTGCAACGCCAAGAATGTTGATGCCGATTTCTTTAAGTGTGTGAGGTCATCTTACTACGTTGTGAGTGGTAATGACCTGGCAGCTGAGGAACCCAGCAGAGCCGTCTTAGACTCCCTCCTGGAGGGGAAATCTCAGTGGGGCAACAACATGCAGGTTAGTCTAATCAGCTTCCCTGATTTTCAGTAGAATAATTTTCAATTGTGCCCTGTGCTGTGTGTTTGCAGTACACCTAAGAGGGCTTCTGAGGAGAACTGTGGATCACCAGTACATAGTGTGTGAATTGGACATTCCAATTTCGGGTGGGATTGGAGATACCAGTATTGGATATGTCAAAAATACGATAATGCTAAACATAGCATTATAGATGTCACTTTGAAGTGATAGGTGTTCACTGAGACATCTTTCCAGAGTGGAGTTTACAAGAGCTCTTGTAAACTACACAATATGTATATGCTATCCTGTGTTTCAAAGTTGTGAATATTGAATGGATAGAACAGAACATCCCTTTTTTGGCAGGAGGTAATATCAGTTATATAGCAGCATAAGAATGTATAATGACAGAATGGGCTTATGATGTATTCTAGGCCTGTCATTTGTTGTGAATTCTTACATGTTGCTTGGTAAAACAGCTTGTTCTGGTAGTCTGAAACACTTTGTTAACACTGACTCTTGTGAATGATAGGTCACTCTCATCCCGACCCATGACTCAGAGGTCATGAGGGAGTGGTACCACGAGACCCACGAGAAGCAGCAAGATCTCAACATCACAGTTCTGGCCAGCAGCAGCACAGTGGTCATGCAAGATGAGTCCTTCCCTGCTTGCAAGATTGAGCTGTGATCCCCAGACACCCACTACCATGCCTTCAGTCTCACGTTCCTTTGTGAAAATGTCAGTGTAAAAAAAAAAAAAAAACAGATTGGTAAAATAATGCTACAGTAATTTCTGTATTGATTCACGTAGACTATGCCAAAATAATATTTAAAAGGCATGTAGCCTGAACCCATCTAAATAACAGAACAATTCCCGAAGAGATTCCTAGCTCACTAAATGTATGAGGAAGCCCACTGCCAAAACAACAGAGGTAAATGGTAAAGTCCCATTGTAAGGTGTGTCTGTGGACACAGAATTATTATGATTGTACTGGGTACTGACTCCTGTTTGCTCAAGGGCAACATGTACTAATTTATTATGCAGACCACATATTTAAGGCATGCTTGCAGTGAAGATGGCCACCACAACTAGTTTTCACCATAGTGCCGCAGTGTCATTGTTTTCTTAGGAAACCTGCATGCCATGGGTCCTAATTATCTGGGTATAAATGATCATAAATTTCGGCTTTTACCCTCAAGCATACACCAAAGGATGAAGGAGAATAAATTTGAAATGCCTTAGAAAGTGACTTGAATGTAAAAGAGCACTACGCTTTTCCGTGCGAAAGAGGAGGAGAAAGCTTTAGGGATGAAAACAGAAAGAGTGCAGAATGTTCCCATCGCCTGCTGTGTAAAAGGACCTGTGATTAGATGCTAGACAGAATGAGCTTGTTTATTATGTGTGTACCTCTATGATCCAACTTGGAGAACTCTTTGACTGATCCTATGCAGAACTTCAGCAAACAAATGTTAATGAAATACATTTTCATACAATCTTCATTCCTGGTCCTGGTGGACCGCAGGTTTGCTGGTGTGCTGGTTTTTGTTTATGCCTTAATTTCAGCAACAATTTAGACACAAGAGAACAGGTGAGGTGAGTTAATTTTGTAGGAGACTGCTTTAATTGCTCAATTAAGCACCGAATAACAAAAAACCGGCACATCTCGCAGCCCATCACGACCAAGAATGAACATCCCTGGACCACACAATTGTCATCGTAACTATTTTCTTTACTTACTTACAGGCTAGAATATGATAAAGAATGGATTCATCTTTTGTCCTTATCTTCGTAGTGGTAGCTTACCAAACCCAGATTGCATAGTTCAGCAATAACCAAAATGATCTTTCCAAACTGTTTATGAAGCATTTGTTTGTAAATCAGAGTTAAGGACAAATGTTCATTAAATCAGGGTCTACATCCCAGGAAATAGTACATGGTAGAGATGGAGTTAATATCATCCTGTAATTTTTATTTTAAGATAAACATTTAGCTTCAATGGTTTTCATAAGTACTGCTATATTTGGGTAGCTATTTTAGCAGTATGTGAGAAATAAAAATGCTTCAATTAGTTATTTTCCTCACTAGTTATTTTTAAGCACTGGTACAGACTCTAACATGTTTGTGTTTGACTGGAACATATAATATCCCAATATTTACATATATAATGAAGACAAAATTAAGTTAAAACTGATCTATTTAGAGGTGGATAAACTTGTGAAAACATAATGAAATGGCAATATTGCCTCAGAATTTCATTGCTCATATCAAATAGGAACATTTTTAAATTTCAAAATCAATTTGTCACATTTTCTTACAGTTTAATACTTTAAAGTTTTCTGGTATTCATTCTTTCTGGTGGTTTTCTCTTTCTTATCTGGAATAGGGGAGATTTTAGGATTGGATTTTAGGAATTCCTGATTTCCATGACTGGGTCATGTAAAAGAAAGATTTTTAAATATATGGTTGACACTAAGCCCGTTTCCCAATGCCTTAACCACACTGAGGAATTATTTGTTATTTAAAGGTGTTCTACAAGCTGAAGCCACTTACTTCTTCTACAGTTTCATGCTCAATGTCAGAAACGCACTCAAATATTTACTTTTATTTAGTTGATAATGTGAGAGGGAGGATATGTTGACTTTTAAGTATTTTTAACACTGAATTAATTGAACAACATAAGATCAATACTGTGAATATTAATATTAAATGGCCTTTGAGTTTCTACAACTGTTCTTTACAACAGGCCATAGGAAGTTTTGATTCTGGTGCAATTATCAGTTTGTGAAAAATTCTGAAACATTTTCCTTTTTTTTTTACTGTACTGTAATTACTGACACCCTTGTGGTGGGGTGAATGGTTTAGAGAAATGTGCATGTGTTATGTAGTATATCTGATTTCTTTGAGAGGGATAATTACATCAGCGAGCGCAAGTCCATTAAGTAATATGAAAAACATAAATCAAGCACCGGGCATTGAAATACCAACAGTGTTGGCCCTTGGGTAGATTTTGAATGCGTTTAAATAAAATGGTGATCACATTTAAAGGAAAAGAGGCTCAAATATTGTTGAGGTTTAATGGCAAAACTCACATTTTACCCACCTTAACTGGAGATATGTGACACTCACTTCAGGATGTGTGCATTGCTACGTGTTAGGCTTGCTAGTTTTACATTAAGATAATGTTGATGTATGCAGGGGAAAGAGCTCTGCTGCAAAGCCATGGTAATGCCAACCATTTTGATACACGACAATCTTTCACTTCCAGAAATATTTTTAAATGTGAATCCCAGGGTAATACGGTATATTGTGTTTGAGAGCAAACCTGCCAGTTGTAATAATAAACCTCCTCGAGCAGACCGTACCGTAGGTGTTATATTTTCACTCGAGCTTGCAGCTGCTCCTGCATGAACATCCTCGCTTGTCACTGCAAACGGACTTAAGACAACAGTCTTAAGTCTTAAGTCTGAGGGCTTTCCTCGCGCTATCCTCTCTCTCTCGTTCAGTAACTGTTAATGTCTGTCTGCAGCCGTGTACAGTGTCACGTAGTCTTGCATCCTCCCTGGCCTTCTGAACCAGATCCAAGGCAGGGACTAGTTTTAAGTGAATATATTGGCATAGTGCTTTTCTGATGTGTGTGCAAAAAATCTTCCTGAAATCTTCGTCCTGCGGCATTTGATGTTATGGGAACGAGTATTAAAGAATACAATCTGCTGTAAATGAAGTTGTGGGCTTTCATTTTTCTGGTGTCTGAATTTTTGGTTTTTCAAGTGGGCAGCATCAGTGTACTTGCTATATATCCGGTTATAATGCTGTCGGTTGTTTCAATCAAACTTCACAATCGCACAGAGAAAGTGCAGGGCATTCAAAGTAAATAAGTGAGGAAACATTCAGGCAAATATCCAAGCTTGTAATCTTACATGCTTCACTTTAATGAACAGGGAAGATTCAGTGCACTATTGATAGCATACTGATCGTATTGGTTACTAAACATAACATTAACCACATGATGACAGGCTTTTCTGAACATGTCGTGTTCCTCGTTTATTTGGTTCCTGCAGTCAGTACTAGTGCTGAATCCTATACTGTTAATAAACTGCAGCGAAAAATGTCAGCCATAATAAAAAATAAATAGACATACTGATGTCTCAAAACAGTGTCTGAACCAAACTTATGAAGAGAAGTCGGGGAACAGAGCTTGGAAAATAAGCAAGATATGCTAATTAAATTGTCACTCACTCGATGACTGCAGGATCCATAATTGCACAGTGTCCTCGTTAACTGTAATTATGTTGAAACTGTCTTGGCACTAAGCTAAGTGTTCCACTAAATAATAAGGCCTGCAATAAAGTGCTCAAACATCCATGCTGTCAGCCGCGTCCTCCTGTGTCCTGTTTGGTCCAGGGTGGGGCTGAGGTGAGTTCTATTTAAGTCCAGTTAGGAAGTGAACTAAAATCCAGATCATCATGACATCATCATGATCATCATCATAAAATCCCATGTTGCAGCAGTCGAGTGATGCAATACATAAGTATAATTATGTGCAACCAGAAACACAATACAATCTTTTTTCCACCAATTCACTTCATGCACTTCAGAGCTGAGTTCAGAGGTAAATTCACACAGGCCGATACACGGTGTCATGTTACTGAATAATATCTATTATACAGTAGCATCAGCATTGATCTCATGGCCATACCAAGCTCCAATTGCCTTTTAACAGCAACACATGTAATATTAATGCATAGCTGCAGGAAAGAAATGTTTATTTGTTTGTCACTATGATATGAGACATTATACAACATTTAGTTTTAGTTATTAGAATTATATGAGCTATTAACTGTAATGATCTCGTGTTGCTAGGTAACTCTACTGTATAAGCAAATGCAAAGATTAGCCAGCTAACTAGCCAGTCTTTGCATTTGTCTAATGGAATTCTGAAGGAACTATTTTTTGTTGACGCCAAATAAAGTCAGCCTATTGTCTCAAATTACCGTTACTCTATGAATGCCTTTCTGTAGAGCTGTTGTATGAAAGCAATATCACACTCCGGGTCATGTTATTGTACTGTATATCATCATGGCTGTGATTATCTTCAGTACTTGGCCTGCGACCATGACAATATACAGTACAACAGCACTCCCTCTCGTGTAATATTGCTGAAATTTAACGCTACTTTATGGCCAATGCTTTGACCTATGTGAAGACTGTATATAATATAATGGTATATAATGCTATAGTGCTGTTATAGATCATTGTTAGCACTCTGTGTACACTTACATGTGTTGTATGTTGCGGAGATAACATTGTAAGTGGCATCTGGACAAGATCTTATGCCAAGTAAATACTATATCTTCTGGGCTTCCAACAGTGCAGTTGTCATAGGCAATAGAAGGCAGAAGGTGGAGCCTGTAGGCATGACAACAGTGGCAGTTAATTTATGTGGCAACCTTTTGAATTGTTGCTAGTGCCTGAAATAGACAAGACAGGGCAGAGAATGTGGTGGTCTGGGTGCCAGCACGGAGATGCCATAATCCATACATTTGGAGAAAAAAAGATAGTTATAAGACACCTTAGATGAGAGCGTAATGAATAATAAAAAACAAATCCCGTTATATAATTAATCTAATTCTTTACAGTAATTGATTTTGTACCTGTATAATAGAACTGGGAATTATCTGACTGTCTGTAGCTGGGGGATTTTTTTAAATCGATCCAGCAAATAGCCTGAAATCAATAGTGTGCTGTTCCCAGCCTCTCTCACACACATACACAAACACACACACACACCACACGTTCTCCAATGCTACTTAACTTGTTTAATTGAGAGCGTGCAAGAAATACTGCAATTTCATTTCGGATTTGATGACATTTTCTGAAGAAGGAAGTCCGGCGGTGTTCCCGGATGCACAGCCAGTCAGGAGGAAGGAGGTGAACGGGTTCATTCCAGCATACGCTGCTTTTCATGGAGCGGCTGGCCGCTGAGATTTTCCGCAACTTTGCTTTAGTATGTGAGGATAAATCTGTCAGGCAGCAGAGAAGGTGCATGTGGACATGAGCCAGAACGGAGAGGAGGTAAGAAAGAAGAATTATACACTCACTGAGCACTTTATTAGGTAGACCTGTACACCAGCTTGTTAAATGCACATTTAGCCAATTATGTGGCAGCAAGTAAATGCATAAAAGAATGTAGATGTAGTCAAGAGGTGCAGCTGTTTTTCAGACCGAATATCAGAATAGGGAAGAACTGTGAACGAAGACCAAGGAATGATTGTTGGTGCTAGACAGGGTGGTTTAGTATCTCAGAAATTGCTCACAATACAATCTCACACACAGTAGTCTCTAAAATTTGCAGAGAATTGTGTGGAAAAACTAAAAAACATCCAGTGAGCAGCAGTTCTGCAGGCAAAAATGTGTTGTTAAAGAGAGAGGTCAGAGGAGAATGGCCAAACTGATCAAAGCTGACAGGAAGGTGACAGTAACGCAAATAACCACACATAACAACAGTGGTATGCAGAAGAACATCTCTGAACACACAATGTATCAAACCAAAGTGGATAGACTACAGCAGCAGAATACCAATAAGTCTAATAAATACCCAATAAAGTGCTCACTGAGCTATCAAAAGAGTGGGGGCTTCAGCAAGGAGCAAATATCACAGACAAGGGGAGAGTCAATAGTCCAGAGATTATTGGCAGGAGTTAAAACATTCACATAAAATAATGACAAGACAAAGGCTTAAATCCTCTTAGAACAATTGTAAATTATTGCCCAACTAAAATGATTTACAAATAATTTGAAAACCAACTCTCCAAGGGTGAGCCAAAGAAAGCAATTGACTGTAGCTGAATATTTTATGCCAAAATAGCCAGCATTTGCTCATTATATCATAATTACGACATACTATGGGCAGGCATAGCTTGGCAGCATTTGGCAAAAACATCAGAAAAACCCAGAGGTGGAAATTGTGCCATAATTTAGTAGCATTTCAGTATAAGATATTACATTTTAAGGATCACAATGCAGTTTTTTTTTTTTATTGTATTATGCTTATTTGCATAATATGGATGAAAGGGCTTGCATAAAGGGTGAACAGCTGAAGCCAATCACTGCATTGATGCCCCTGTGATGTGGAAATAATGCACGGAAGGATTTTCCCCGCCTCATTGCACCATAGTGAATGGCATCGTCACAGAATCCTGCAGAGTCATAAAGTCCTTTAGTTCCAGTCTTCAGTCTCCTGAATTGGTCGGTGACTTTGCAATAGTCGTTAGGCAAAATGGGTGTTCCAATTTTGAGAGATAAACAAAAAATGTGTATAAAGTGCTCAATTAAAACACAGACGCAGTTTGCAGATTACATTATTGTTGTTTCATGGCTTTAGTTCAACATCCCAGCTACTGTGCATTCCAGGCTAAAACAAATGCATCCCTGAATGGTTGCAATCGCATATTCACATGAACACATAACACTTCCTTTTATTCTTAACATCTCGGTGGCAAAGTCTTTCTTGCTGACAAATGGCGTAAAATGCCAAAGTAGACCGTAACGGCTGCTAATTATCCAGACCTTTCATCAAATTTCAGTAATCAGGGATGAACTATTGAACTTGTGTCTTATGTTCCCAGGCTGTCAGATGAAAATCAACACCAAGCTTCTCACAGGCTCACAAGGTGAAATAATCCAGATTTTTTGACCGACTACAAAATAATAATACTATTTTACGTCTCTGTCCATGCTCATTACTCCAGAGCGCTTCAACTACAGTTTCACGAACCGGAAAGTGCGAAGAAATCTAATGAGGCTTTAAACAGGACGCATTAGTCTCCAGAAAATACTTCTATTGATTCAGAATTACTGAAGCCTGATGCTGTGAGGCCGAGATTGTTTTCCGTGAATCATATTTCAAACACCGAATAATGCAGATGAAAGTTTATCTTCAAAAGAGGTAGTGGGTTAAAAGGGAAGCATTCTACTCTAATATTTTCACGAGTGAACACATTGTTCGTAATCAAGGACTTTCTGAAACCGTGAGAGGTCAGATCTCCTCTCATAATTCTTCTTTCTTCCAACAAGGTAATCTTGAGAATACTGAAAGCAGTTTAACAGAAGATTAATCATATAGCACAGCTTGCCTGTTTCTCTAAAGAAGCGCTACTCCACGGGCTGCAGTGTCTGCTGGCATTTGTTTCAACCGTGCGCTACACCACGTGATTTCACCAATTAACTTATTATCTGAACCAAGCAGGTAAAATAATTAGTGAAATTAGGTAGTGTGGTGCATGGCTGGAGCAAATACCTGCAGCCAGAGGCCTGCAGGACCTGGAGTTGAGTAGCGTTGCTCTAAAACAGGCATGCACAATAATCCGTTTCAGGATTTTGTGCCAGCTTCTGGTCTTAAGTATTTAATTGACTCAATCATATCTTATCTGACATGTGTATGAGTACCGGCTACAGCTGCAGACTGCAAGTGTATCATAATGATTTTACGCTGCTCAAGTAGAGGCTTTAACCAGGGTAATGTATAGAGCTGTCAGCAAATTAAAAACAAGGAAAATTGGTTGGAACAAAAACCAGTACACAGAACGGCCCTCAAGGACCAAAGCTGTGCACCCCTGCTTTAAAGTAATGAGAGAAAGGAATGGAGTATAAGACATTTTGTATCTTCTTACTACCCTTCACGGTTAGTTTAACTGGTTTTGCAGTGGAGGAACACATCAGGCAAACAGACTGATGATCTCATTTCTCTTCCAGTTTTGTATCAAATCCTATCAGCAAACAAGGAGCCAAAAGGATTGCTTCAAAAGACCAAGATGATAAAAACCTCAACAAAATATGAAATGCATTTTCGAGTGGTTCCAGCATGACTGAACAACCATTATTAATATAAATATATTTTAGCTGCTTTAAAAATATAATAAAGAGTGCATACTTCTTCCTGTAACATGCTGACAAGGGTATCTGATATAATAATATTAAAAAACAAATGTAGATACTTCTTTGTTTCAAAATAGGTTGTTTGATCTCATCAAGGGAGTAGCAGGTCTAAGTACAGATCAACAAGAACTGATAACTGAGGTGAATGGACATTGCCATGAATTACATTATTGGCATTTGGCAGACGCTCTTATCCAGAGCAACATACAGTTGACTAGATTAACAGGAGACTATTCTCCCCTGGAGCAATGCAGGGTTAAGGGCCTTGCTCAAGGGCCCAACGGTTGTGCAGATCTTATTGTGGCTACACCAGGGATTCAAACCACCGACCTTGCATGTCCCAGTCATTTACCTTAACCACTACGCTACAGGCCACCCATGAATGAAATTACATCACAGGAAGAGTGATTAGATCTGGTCTGGGGAGAAACAAAGTGTGGGGAATTGGACTGGGGGGGGGGGGATATGGCACAGAGGTCCTGTTTACAGAAGTACACTTGACTGGATTAGGGGCTAGACAGGGTGGTGATTGGCCCAGTACACACTGAGATACTGAGATACTGGGGGGGGGGGACTGGACTGGGCTCCCGTGTTCATTCACTCCATACCTCAATTTAACCTGTACAAATAGTACTGAGGAGATTAGAAACTGATTTTGTTTTATCATACCTCCATACAAAGGACTAATTGTATAATCTACCATAATTACACATCATACCGTACATCAGGCTCAGGCTCCAAAACCTAAATTATAACTTGCAGTAAAGCTTCACATCGTGTGCATGTGGGAAGTTACTGTTTTCAGAACGAATCAACCGAAATAACGTTTCACTGGACTGCACTGTGGACGATCATTGGCTACCGTGAGTATTACATGACTGCAGTTAAATCATTAGCCCTTAGCTTAGTCAAACACTACATAAAAGTTTGTACTGGTGACTCATAAAGACACGTATTAACGCTCACAACCTAAATGTCTGTCAAAGATAAAAGCAAATCCTGGACATCTAGCGACTGGGTCTATGAAGTGAATGCCATACGAATTGGAGCATGACAGAGGGGGTCTGTGTTCATATTATCATTTAATCCTCTCTTTAGCACATGTACACAGTCAGCCTCCTCGCTAATTGCTCTCAATTATACGGTGCGCTGAATTACGGTACATGGTCACAGTGGGCGTTCGACAGATCTGAATTGAGATCTGCTACTTATCGACCTTTAACGCGCCGTGTTATGGCAAAAAAATGGGATTAAACGGCACAAATTGCAACACATAACCCCATTGACTTGTATGACCTGCTGTAGAGGATATGGAGTATATGTCTGCGATCGTGTCATGTGTGATTGTGATAGAAAACATTATTTATGCAATTCAAGTTTTTTTGTGCCAGATTCTGCTTTACATATTATAAAATACAACTATAGTTGTATTGATAACATTATTGTTGTGTTTTATTACTAGACACTGTATTACTGTACATTTTTTCATGGATGTTCAGTGATTGTCTCTTGAACTTTCTGTCGATATTATAATTTCGATTAATATTAATACTTTTAGAAATTGTTTTACGAGGTAAATCCGAGGCTCAAAATGAACATTTTCACTTGACAAAAGAGCTATGTTAGACCAATTTTTCATGAGGGCCACATGCAGGAAGAACAAAACCCAAGAGGCATACAAACTGTTGTTTAGATGTGTTTGTGTCCAGCAAGAACACAACACGGTGGGGTCATGAAAAGGACAAATGGTGCTTTAATCTGGCTTTGATACGTTTATACGTAAATGCCGTAGCGAAGTCGCATTTTGCATTATGTGTTACTTTTGATATTTTGTATTCAAAACAAAGAAAGAACAGGTCGTTCGCAGGCTTGGAGCGAGTCCTTTAGCTTGGAGGCTTACATATCTCCCCTGGCAATTATGTCTGAGCTGGTGAAAGTCAGGCCGGATGACGTCGTCTGAAAACAAACAGAGGATCAAAGATACTTTGCTGAAGAAAGTCAGCAGAGAGTCGCTATAAATAATTAGCGGAACATTTACCCCTGCCCAATCACCCCTGTGGCTTTCATCTTCTAAGTAGGAATCTATCGATATATTAAAAGTCAGCTCATTTGCCAAAAGCGGCAAAAAAGCAATACTACACCCGCAGTAAGAAGTCATCTTGGATTAATGCATCACGTGAAAATAAATTAAATTATGTTGATTTCATTCGATTCTTAATATGTTAGGGAGTTTAGTGGGTAATCCCATTGATGGCTTCATCTGCACAGTTAATCCCTTAAACACGGTGGGGGCAATCACTGGCTATCAGTAACATTAGTATTTTCAGCATTAGAGCAAGTGCAGGAAAATATTCTGAGTATTCTAAGTACTGAATAATAGGCAATCAAATTTACATTTTACAAATATATCCCGTTACAATGTTACGTTTGCAGTGAGTGAGCAGTTACACGCAGTCATGTACGTCTCTAGCAGCTCTGTCGATAGCCCAGCCAAGGGCCTGTCACCCTTGGGCAATGCATATGAGCCGATGCTGCAGTTCCTCCGCAGCCCAGAGTGAAAGAACCTGCCTCTGCAATCACGAGACATGCAACCGCTGTAACATATGCAGACAACCATCTCCTTTCGGCACCCGACCGTATTAACAATAAAATCACGCAAAAGTAAACGCATCGCGTTACATATGATTGCCGTTTCATTACAATCCTTGAGTTTGCAATGAATACGCACATCTATAAGCAACATAGCAGTAGGTACAACCTTTATTTCTGAGCTATGTAACATTCTATCTTTAACTGGCCATTATGTGTGGGTCAGTGTGGGCAGTACGGGCTAAAAATTCGGTTGCGCACCGCCAGGAATACAGCAGGCGTGCTCCACAGGCTCGTGCGCATTAAAATGCTGCGTGCGGATCCTGCGTAGAGGCTCAGCAGCAGGGCTCGGCTCTTATGAAACCAAGGGCTCGCAGCGCCGCGTCAGCAGAATTTAAATTCACACGTTATGTACACCCGCCTATGTACAGTCTGACCCCAACATTCCTTATCCTATTGACTATCATCCAGCCAGCACACACTGCACCCACTATACACACCCACCCAATCCTGAATACTTATTATTGTTATCTAGCTCTATTGTATTTGACTCCCATTTGCTGTATCATTGAATTTGATTTGGAAAAGCGAGGAAAATGTTCAATTCCAACGAAGAAAATGCATGCGCATCTAAATGAACTCATCAAAACCAAACCAAAAATAAAAGCGCCCGTTTGGCAGTGATGCACGTAACGCCAACAACAAAATCAATCGTCAAGCAGTGAAGGTATAAATTACAAGCCTCATTTCTGCAACATAAAATGAGACCAGTGCTGTAAACAGCAGAAGGTAGATTTATTAAATCACAGCACGAAATTCCATCAAAGGAATGTGAATGTCAGACTGCCATGGTGCATGTGAAGCCGCGATTTAATACAGTTCAATCCTAATTACATTTCTTTAAACTTTTGTGTTGTTTTCTCAACAGTGTGCTGTTCCTAAATGAAGCTGTGTGATAGTAGATATACGGGCAACTTGACCTGCTGAAAGGTCCTGTAACAGCAAATTGTTGTTACATGGTATTAATCCCACAATGCCTGTTCAGCGAGTGTGTGCTGTTACTGACGTCAGATGCCAAGTACAATGAAACATATCAGTAACCCAAAATATTGGGCCCAAAATGAAAGCCTGTGATTTTCCAGGCCTCTGCATGCAGAACACTGGGACCTGATAGGAAGCTTTTCTCACACTCCCTGGTCCTGCCCAATGGGAATGCTAATTCAGCAGGGAAGAAACTACAGTGAGCAGATAGTCAACAATAAAGAGATTACAACACAGCATTTTAACATTTTAGCTACTGCATGTAAGCACAGACTAGAGCTCCAAACTTTTCAAAATAAAAAAGCACTGCAAAAGTTCTGAAAGCACTGCAAGTATTTTATCACCAATATCCCACGAGGTGGGCAAAAGGGAAATGCAGTTCAGGCATATATTACAGTTCCTTTCCTTTCTATTGGACAACATGAAAATGAAAACACCCATATACATTAAGGTGGGTATAATCTGCTCGTGCTCTATCAGTATACTGAATGTATCCACAAAGGCCCGGCTCAGGCATCAGCTACCCAGAGATAAGGACTTCCAGTCAGGCCTCCCACCCAATCAATGAACCTCATCCAACGCTGCAGAGTATCCGTGTCCGCTAATCGAGAGAGCGAAACGTCCGCGCTCGCGCCCGGATCGGATTACACGCACAACAAAGAGCTTCTGCCCGCAAGGCAGCCCGGGCCGAGCGAAGATCTGTGGCCACGGCTCAAGAGGATGTGGCGGCTTTAAGACAGCATGCATCAATCACCGAGCCTTTGAAACACTGCAGAATAACAGCCACAGATCCTGTCCTTGCAGGTGACCGCTTCAGGAACAGACTGTCCCCACCAGAGAGATGCGGCTCACATTTCCATGGCTGTTAGGCGTTTTCTTTCCTGTTGTAGAATATGTGATTTGTTGTTGGTCCTGCTCTCTCAGGGCTGTTATGCTACACTGTTTTGCTACTGGAGTAGACAGGTGCAGATGACAATGACTGGACCATCCTCAATATGTTTTAATTTCTGTGAGACATTCCTAAAATATACTTGCATCCGCAAATAGCCTCAGTTCTTTGATAATGTTGGTGAACTGACCCACTCCACAATTATAATAAGATCATTTGCAATGGACAAGATTTTAGATATACCTGTGCTATGCGTTTGGTCCTGAATCTGCTCGTATTCTCAGAATCTCAAACCTATTTTCTAAATCCATCCATCCTAACCCGCTTATCCTGAACAGGGTTGCTGGAGCCTATCCCAGCATACATTGGGCGAAAGGCAGGAATATACCCTGGATAGGTCGCCAGTCCATCACAGGGCACACACACCATTCACTCACACACTCATACCTACGGGCAATTTAGACTCTCCAATCAGCCTAACCTGCATGTCTTTGGACTGTGGGAGGAAACCGGAGTACCCGGAGGAAACCCACGCAAACAAGGGGAGAACATGTAAACTCCACAGAGAGGCCCCGGCAGACCGGGATTCAAAACCAGGACCTCCTTGCTGTAAGGCGGCAGTGCTACCCACTGCACCATCCGTGCCACCCTTTATTTTCTAAATCACCTTGAAAATGAGGCTGATAAAAAAAATATTTTGGGATTTTTCATTTTCATGTTCATTCTATTTATTGGGGGGGGTGACATAAATTCTTCTGTAGTTTTATGAAAAAGAAAGTGTTCCATATCATATTCCATCACTACAGTATGTATAATTTACTTAATTTAAATGTGAGACATGACTTATTCTACAATTGTGTATCAGTAAAACACCTAGGTCATTATTTCCCCCCCAAGATACAAGATTCTGAAAAACTTCCTATTAGTTAGTTAGCTATTGTTTAGTTAGCTATTCGTTAGTGAGTTAGTGAATAACAATTATAATTCAAGCAAGACTCGTTTCCACATGCTGTAAAATGTCAATGGCCCCATTAAGATAAATAATTATCTCCAGTCTCTTTTGGCAGACATGTCCCGAGGCAAACTATTACTTTCACACCAACTTCATACGAATGAGCAGAAGGAACCTGCCAGAATAGCCAGTACTGAGGTGTGTGGTAAAAATAAGAAATAGCTGTATGTTTTGTTAGATTTTTTTCAGGTTTCAGTAAGTCAAAACCTGTGCAATGCTGCTCTCTGCAGTTATAGTCTGGCCATGACCCCTTCACAAGAAAATGAATAAAAATACATCATTTAGCAATGCTAAAATGGTTTATTTACAGATCCTTCCAGTGACGTACATTGGAACATGAAACATGTTGTATTGTTGGGTATAATGATTAATGTATATTTGTATCTATGCACGATTTTAGCATGTATTGTATATTCAACCTGTATTTGTATTCATTGTATTAGTGTTTGTGTTGCCCAGCGCAGGGACTGGAGATAGAAATGAGCTAGTCACTAAATCTAGTATAATGCATCTTGTCTCCTTGTGTGAGATTAATGTTTTTGTATATGGTCCCTGACAAATAAATGTAATAAACTAAAACAGATTAAAGTTTGAAAGATGTGCTGTGTTCATGTTTTCATAACTGCAGGCAGATGAGTACATGTTCTCTTAATCAAGCACAGCAATACCGTGATGCTGAAGGGTAATGCTGATTAATATACGACATGACACCTTTAGTATGCATCGCACACAACAGTGCAGTGGAGAAAGGGCTTTGCATATGCATATACTGTACTTGCTATCAGAAGCATGACAATATGGGGCTAAGCTAATTCTGCATGCTTTACAAAATATTATGAACATACTCATTTTATAACAGTTTGTTTATATATATATACACCAAGCACTTTATTAGGAACATTTTTCATTACACCTACTTATTCATGCGATTATCTAATCAGCTTAATGTGTGGCAGCAGTGCAATGCAAACAATCACGTAGATACAGGTCAGGAGCTTCAGTTAATATTCACATCAACTGGTGGCAGACAGGGTGGTTTGAGTATCTTAAAAACTAGTGATCTCCTGTGGATTGCAGATTTTAACGCATACTAGTCTAGAGTTTGCAAAGAATGGTGCAAAAAACGAAAAAAATACAGTGAGCAGCAGTTCTGCAGCCTTCTTAATGAGAGATGTCAGAGGAGAATGGCCAGACTGGTCAAAGCTGACAGGAAGGTGACAGTAATGCAAATAACCACAGATTACAACAGTGGTATGTAAAAGAGCATCTCTGAACACACAATGCAACATAATTCCAAGATAGGCTACAGCAGTAGAAGTCTAAAAAATAAGTCTAATAAATACCTAATAAAGTGTGATTGAATTGTAATGAATTGTGCACTTAAATTGGCAGAAGTTTTTAACCAGCTACTTTACATTATGCATTGGACCTGAATCTGATCCGGCTGAGAGTGAAAGCTCAAGAATAAGATTCCTGGAAAATGAAGGTAGTTTGGAAACCAAGAAACACTTGGCAAACCTATGGTGAGTATTTCAGTTGTGCATATTGGCAGTTAATTGGCATCTCAGTTAAGGTACTGTAACACTGCCTTTTCATTACGTTTCTGACCAATGAAATGTACCGATATGAGCAACTCCCTCCGCCCCCAACCTTTTTTCTTGACAGAAATGTGAACTTCACTAAATGTATTTTTGCTTAAGGCTGCCATGTCACATTTAAACAGCAGAGGTCACTGTTGTAATGGCAAGTATTGTAATACTCTACAGCAGGGGTATTCGACGTCGGTCCAGGGGGGGTATGCTGGTTTTTGTTCTAACCACAATTGCATTCGCAGAATTTTTAACAAGCTGTTCATTTTTTTAAATTGGTGGTTATCATGTTTAGAGAGATTCTTTACCCTCTTAAGCCATATTATGTCAGAAATAGCTATGCATGCCATGAAGTCCCACGTTCACATTGTGCTCATTGTGCTATATGGGCAACAACTGCATAAAAAGCGGTCACAAAAATATGAAACTGATTGAATTCAGGACTGAATATACTGCTAACTGGGTGGTCAAGTACATGCATTTAACTTCTTTCACAGGCTAATTTGTATCCCTTAACACAATGCAGGTTTGGCACTTTATCATTTGCTCTATCTTTGAAGTGTTAATTATCTACCAAATGAATAGTGTTAGTGGCCACGTGTCCACACCTTCACCAATTAGGAGTCTATTGATTCACCTCAGGGTGTTAAAGTTTCGGGATTGCAATTGTGGTTGGAACAAAAACCAGCATATACAGGGGGCCCCAGTACCAATGTTGAATACCCCTGCTCTACAGTATATTCTGAATATGAACATAGGGTTAGGTTTAGGGTTCAGGTGTTTTTATTATGATTATTATTTTTAATAAAAAAAGTATTGATCTTTATTATGCAATTTTAGTTTTTTTTAAATAAAAAAATGTGTTTTAATGTTTATTTTTATAAGGTTATGTCTTTATTTTATTATTATTATTTACATTTTTTACATTTGTGGCAACGTAGCAACTACCATATTACAGTATTAAGACTTCTTGTATTAACACTTATCAGTGGAGTAATTTTAAACATGTCATTGGATAAGGTGAATATTTAAATATGAGTTTCATGTGATATCTTTTTTTATACATTTTATTCTGTCAAATATGTTTTACTACTGTTATGTACAGAAAGTAAGAATACAAAAAAACTGTTAAGCAATAACTAACCCTAATTCTTGCTCCTGAAAATAACCAAAATCCTACCTCAAACTTGGCACCATATTGTACTCTAACCTTAACTTGACTTGCCTATTTTAACCTGAACCCTAACACATTTATATAAAATTCCTGCCATTCCAACAGATTCCACTGGAATTTTTAAACACCTGACATCATCAACTGTGAGCGTCAATTGCTACTTTTTCTAGAAATGCCTGCAATTCTATGAAATTAAACTGGAGGTTCCCATTACGTTTTTTTATCTTTGTAATTCCAACAATTTCCACTGGAGGTCCAAATTCCCTGTCAGTAATTGAATTGTCATTCTGACCAATACTACCGTTAGGGCTACAGTTTGCATTCAGATTATGAGTTTCAGGATAGGGTCAGGATTATGAGTGAGTTTTAGGATAGGGTCAGGATTATGAGTTGATGAGGTTTATACAAGGTCATTAATAACATCCAGTCACAGAAACATTTTCATTAGGAAATGTTCATTATATCAGTCTAATATAATCAATCTGTGTCCACTAGAAAAATCAAACTACAATCTTAAAACCAAGAGTTTCCCTAGGTTTGATGCCAATTTTCTATTTTTGCTAAAGCTCACTGTCCCTCCAAAGAGAATAATTATAGCAGAGGGAAACGAAGAGCAGTTGAACTACATGAAAGAGCAAATAAAAAAACAAACTTATTACTGTCTCATATCTTTTCATTTCTATCCAAATGTAAAACACGCACAGATAGTATTAGCATTCTATGAGCATTATTAACATGAGCTGCCTGCAACAGGTCAAACCCGAGGGAGGCTCTGCGTGTTCCCGCACCACAGCCCGCCAAACGATACTACGGGTAAACCGAAGGCAGCTGGAAAAGCAGTGGCAGGTTTTCAACGTCCTTTTGCTCCGTTCTCAGCCCGTGCCTCCAGTCTAACCAAAACGTCTGTTTGACTATTTTTGAAACTGCTTTCCATATTCAAATGGCAAAGTGGAAAAAGTGATGGTCAGCGTGGGAGGGTCAATGGCGTAAGCAGAACCCAAGCTGCAGCTGAACTTCTATCCCCTGCGCGGTGCTAGCTGCCACATTAAACAGCCCGCTGCCAGATAATACCAACCACTGGTGGCGATGTGCTGAGCAAAGGGTGAATTCTACAAACCACCAAGGGAAAATGTGTTCACAGAAATACATTGTAGGCATTTTGTTCTTGAACGTTAACAGACCTTGTAAGAAAAATATATAGAGCGGGTCCATTTCACAGTTGAATCTCTCGTTCTCGTAGACTGGATTGGAACAGTGGTGTAGGTGACCTCAGTGTAGTATGGAGACGTGTACTTTAGCTTTATAACTGGAGCACTTACCTGCCACCTTGCTGGTTCCTGCTCTGCACATGCCAACATAAACTCCTGCACCTTATTTAGTCATCATCGCCCCCCTCTGACCAGACTGAGAACACCATCGCAATAAGCCTGTAGGACACAGTGTAACCACAAGGGGGCAGCATATCACCATGCTACATCTTTAGTTGGGTGGAATACAAGACCAGGGGCCTCGTTATAGAAATGTTCATGGATTTAAACTTAAATGCAGTCTCAAGTTTCTGATAAAATCTAATAAAAAACTGAGACCAAAATGTACATACTTTGCTTTAAAGAGGTGTATCTGTGTCTTACACACCTGTGCTATAGAAATCTGAAATGACCTTCAATTTATTCTTCAATAATCCATCCATCCATTATCTGAACCCGCTTATCCTGAACAGGGTCACAGGGGGGCTGGAGCCTATCCCAGCATACATTGGGCGAAAGTGAGACATTCCTAAAATATACTTGCATCCGCAAATAACCTCAGTTCTTTGATAATGAACTGACCCACTCCACAATTATAATAAGATCATTTGCAATGGACAAGATTTTAGATATACCTGTGCTATGCGTTTGGTCCTGAATCTGCTCGTATTCTCAGAATCTCAAACCTATTTTCTAAATCCATCCATCCATTATCCTAACCCGCTTATCCTGAACAGGGTTGCTGGAGCCTATCACAGCATACATTGGGCGAAAGGCAGGAATACACCCTGGATAGGTCGCCAGTCCATCACAGGGCACACACACCATTCACTCACACACTCATACCTACGGGCAATTTAGACTCTCCAATCAGCCTAACCTGCATGTCTTTGGACTGTGGGAGGAAACC